>NC_053023.1:633507651-633735547 GCF_003073215.2 Triticum urartu
AAGCTTGAGAAAAGGATAATGCGGTATTTCAATAAAAACGAGCGAAAGCCGTTCTTCCGAGTAGTGCTTGATAACCACTTCAAAATGGAGCGACGTGGAAAGTTAACCTTTCGCTTTGGAAGTTATCGGGAGAAGCAAATACAACCTCTAGAAGTAGAGAGCCCGTACAGCGGGCCTCTTGTCCTGGTATTACTCCCTTGAAGGTAGTATTACTGTGGCTTATTTGTGTCGGGTCTATCCCCATTTTGCGGACTGTGTCCTGATATATCAGATTTAGATCACTGCCGCCGTCCATGATTACTCGTGTGAAATGGTACCCGTTTATTATTGGGTCTAACACCAAGGCCGCTAGTCCTTCATGCCGGGTACTTGTCGCGTGGTCCCTATGATCAAAAGTTATCGGGCAGGCCAACCAGGGGTTGAACCTAGGGTGACAGGCTCTATGGCGCGTGTGTCTCGGAATGCATGCTTGCTTCTCCTCTTTGTCACATGGATCACGTTTACCATTTTAACCTCTGGTGGGAACTTTTTCTGGCCTTCGGTGCTTTGCTGGCGAGGTTCATCCTCGTCTTCGCTTGGTGTCTCTTCCCCTTTGTGTTCGGCGTTTAGCTTACCGGCATGCTTGAAGACCCAACATTCTCTGTGGGTGTGATTTGCAGGTTTGTCGGGGGTGCCTTGAATCTGACAGTGCTTGTCAAGAATCTTGTTTAGGCCAGATGGTCCTTCTCTGCTGCCTTTGAAAGGCTTTTTCCGCTGACCTGGTCGAGAGCCCCTGAATCCGGCGTTTACTGTTGTATTATCTGGGCTACCTTCTTTATTTCGACGCTTGTTTTTGTTGCGTCGTGGTTTTCCATTGCCATCCCTGACTTCGGATGTGCTTGGGTCGCTGGTGCTGCTACGGGCCAACCAACTGTCTTCGCCCGCGCAAAACCGGGTCATGAGGCTTGTTAGGGCTGCCATTGTTCTTGGTTTTTCTTGGCCGAGGTGTCTGGAGATCCATTCATCTCGGACACTGTGTTTAAAAGCTGCTAAGGCTTCGGCGTCCGGACAGTCGACAATTTGGTTCTTCTTGGTGAGGAACCTGCTCCAAAGCTTTCGGGCGGACTCTCCGGACTGTTGGATTATATGACTTAAATCGTCTGCATCCGGAGGTCGGACATAAGTCCCTTGAAAATTAGCCCGAAAAGCGTCCTCGAGCTCCTCCCAACTTCCAATTGAGTTTTCGGGGAGGCTTTTTAGCCAGTGTCGAGCTGGACCTTTAAGCTTGAGGGGCAAGTATTTAATAGCGTGGAGATCGTCTCCGCGAGCCATATGAATATGGAGGATAAAGTCCTCGATCCAGACTCTAGGGTTTGTGGTCCCGCCGTACGCCTCTATGTTCACTGGTTTGAATCCTTCTAGGAATTCGTGATCCAGCATCTCATCGGTGAAACATAGGGGGTGTGCGGCACCCCTGTATTGGGATATGCCATGGTGTTCAAACGGTTGTAGTATTCGGTTTTGATTTTGTGCCGGAGCACGCTTCCTAGATCCATAGATGGATCTGGTCGCGCCGGATTTTTGGCGCAAGTTCTCACGTAGATCGTGTGTTGATTATGTGCGACTTTGTTACCCGCTCTATCGCGGTCACAAGCTGGTGGATCCGGGCGGTTGGCCGTATCATTTTTCGGCTGTGTGGGCTCTAAGGCCTCATCGTTGAATTCATATAATAGCTTGCGCTATGGATAGCTATTTGTGTGGTAACTTGCACCATACCTAGTTTCGTTGTCGAGCACTTTGTTCCACCTGCTGTTGAGCGTATCTTCTGCGGCCTTAAGCCTTTGCTTCTGCTTCTTCAGGCTCCTCGCTGTGGCAATAAGCATTCTGCGGAGGTTCTCTTGCTCCAAGTGCGTTTTCGGGGTGATGTGTACATCTTCGTCCAGACTATTTTCTTCCCCAGACGGGGTTTGATGAGGTTTATCCTTGGTGTCGCCGTGTCCGGACGTCGGATCCGCACTATGTTCGCCGTTTGCATCTTGATCGTGCTCTGCCACCGGGGCGGCTCAATCATCGTTTCTTCTAGAGTCGACTGGACTGTTATTTCCTCTTGCGATGTTATCGCTGTTTTTGCTATGGCGGGACTTAGAGCGGCGCCGCTGACGTCGGCGCTTGGGTTGCTTGGAGGGGGCATCCTCCGCTGTCTCTTCGCCATTGCCCTCTTTGGGTGTATCCACCATGTATATGTTATGTGATGAAGTGGTTGTCCGGCGCCCTGTGGGCGCTGGTTCCTGTTCGTCTCCTGCATCTTCGTTCATGCCGTCGATGTCTTCAGAGTCGAAGTTAAGCATGTCGGTTAAGTCGTCGAAAGTGGCTACCAAGTGGGTGGTGAGTGGGCAGCGAATTTCATCATTGTCCGCATCCCATTCTAGCCGAACATAGTTCGGCCAAGGTTCTCCTGACAGGGAGACAGACCTTAATGAATTTAGCACATCGCCGAAAGGCGAGTGCTGAAAGATATCCACGGAGGTGAACTCCATGATCGGCGCCCAATCGGGTTCGACGGGCATGGATATAAGCGGCTCGGAGTCCGTGGTCGGGGGTGAATCCAGTGGTTTAGCAAGACGGCTCTCGTAAGGGGTGAAGTCAGCGTCTGGCTCTATCACCGCTAAGAGCGCGGCCTCCGTGGCGGGGTCTATCCCTCCGTTCTCGGATGGCGTGATTTGCTCCGAATTGATGGCCGGAGTAGTTGCAGATGCGATCTCCCGAATACTGTCCGACGGCAGAGTTATGTTATGCTCGTCGTGACTGCGCGGCACAGCTGACATGGGCTCGAATCTGTCGAAGATCGAGTCTCCGCAGATATCGGCCGTGTAGTTCAAGTTTCCGAATCTGACCTGATGGCCAGGGGCGTAGCTCTCGATCTGCTCCAGATGGCCAAGCGAATTGGCCCTAAGTGCGAAGCCACCGAATACAAAGATCTGTCCAGGGAGGAAAACCTCACCCTGGACCGCATCGCTACCAATGATCGAAGGAGCCATCAAGCCTTATGGCAACGACACAGTGGAACTCTCAATGAAAGCACCAATGTCGGTGTCAAAACCGGCGGATCTCGGGTAGGGGGTCCCGAACTGTGCGTCTAAGGCGGATGGTAACAGGAAGCAGGGGACACGATGTTTTACCTAGGTTCGGGCCCTCTTGATGGAGGTAATACCCTACCTCCTGCTTGATTGTTCTTGATGATATGAGTATTACAAGAGTTGATCTACCACGAGATCGTAGAGGCTAAACCCTAGAAGCTAGCCTATGGTATGATTGTATGTTGTCCTACGGACTAAACCCTCCGGTTTATATAGACACCGGAGGAGGCTAGGGTTACACAAGGTCGGTTACAAGGGAGGAGATATGCATATCCGTATTGCCTAGCTTGCCTTCCACGCCAAGTAGAGTCCCATCCGGACACGGGACGAAGTCTTCAATCTTGTATCTTCATAGTCCAACAGTCCGGCCAAAGGATATAGTCCGGAGACCCCCTAATCCAGGACTCCCTCAATGGTGATGGACGTCGTCCTCTCCTCGGTGAGGGTGGAGTGCCCGCACGAAGGCTGTGGGCTCTACGTCACATACCACAAGCTCGCCGATCACCAGAGCGTGTGTCCGCACGTGCCCTGCAAATGTCACGTGCCCGTCTGCGGCTACAAAGGCTCGCTGCCAGTGCTCTCCCACCACATCAGCATCGTGCATCCCATGCCCGTGCACAGCATCCAGCATGGCAAGGTGCTCTACCTGCAAGTGCCACTATCGGAGCCACGACTCTTTTTGTTCACGGAGGAGGACGGTCGCGCGTTTTTCTTGGTCGGTGGCATGCTCGACATCGTCGCATCTATCACCATGTCGGTCGTCTGCATCAGAACGGGGGCGTCCCCACTGCCGCACTATGTGGCCAAGCTGTGGGCGAATGGCCCGCCGAGGGAGCCCAAAGGCAGGACTACCACCATCAAGGTGGAAATGGAGGTGACAAGCAGCAAGGATCCCGATGACGTCGCCGTGCAGGAGCTGACCTTCTTCACAGTTCCGCCCAAGCTACTGGCCGGGGCTGGGTTGTCGAGGACGGTGTTGTCGGCGTTCTAGGAACGGGAGTCCCCAGACTTGCCTATCTGCGGCCCACGGCGTGGCTCTGCGAGCGGGCCCGTACGACCCATCTTCACCAGCAAGGACTCAAGACCCTCGTGAGGGGTCAAGCCTCGCGAGGCGAATGACACAAGACCTCCTGAGGAGCGGCCTTGCCAGGCTGGATCACGGGGGGGCGGAGAGTTCAAGGCAAGACAAACCTCGCGAGGTTCCGATGACGTGAGCCATGACGATCAAGGTCAGGTGAGTGCCAGGCGGGCGCCAGCGCACACAATGTCCTTGTTTCCTCTTTGGTGCTAAGGAAGCAGGCGCAGGCGCGGAGTACCGAGGTGTCAAGCAAAGGTTTCCATATCAGTGCAACAAGACCAAGACCAGAAGGACGGCAAGACGGAGATCACCGTAGAGCCCAAGACGGCGTCACCACCAGAGCCTTTTGCAGGCGAAGACTGCTTTTGACAGGATAAGGTGTACTAGCTTTCCCCTTTTGAATTGGCTGTTGTTGGCTCCCTTCCTGCTCAATATTTGGGGAGTGGACCAGGGCCTCTATAAATAGGACTAGCCACCACTATAACTAGGGGGAGGTCAGATCGAGAGAGACCAGGACAACCACAAGTTCACCAAGCACAAGAACGCCTCTCCTCAGGAGGTTGTTCTTCCCCTTGTACTATTCATCCTCAGCCCAAGAGGCAATCCACCACACCACACTGGAGTAGGGTATTACACCACAATGGTGGCCCGAACCAGTATAAATCTTGTGTCCTTTGTGTTGTCAGTTCGTTGAGTTAGCCCGTAAGATCTTAGTGAAGCTAGGACGTGGATCGGTAGGGGGAGATCTTCGCGCGCACTTGAGAGTTCGAACCTTGAGAGTTTTGCCGGAACCCGTGATCCGACATTTGGCGCGCCAGGTAGGGGTGCACCGGAGTCTTTTTTTCCGTCGATTCGTGCTCCACCATCTTCGTGCCCATTCTCCATGGCTGGCGTCGCCCCGCCGGCTGGATCTACGGGTGCCCACAGTGGCGCTCGAGGGCTCCGAGCCCTTGCTCCCACCCTGCGACAGGTGAGGTGGCCACCCAAGTTCAAGCCGGAAATGCCACCACGCTACGACGGCGCGGCGGACCCATCGACTATCCTGCTGGCGTATGAGGAAGCCATCCTTAAGGCCGGGGCGACGACAAGGTCATGGCCAACTAGCTTCCCATGGCCCTCACTGGTGCACCGTGCGCCTGGCTGCTCAACCTCCCCGGATCCACGGTGGCGTCCTGGGAGGAGTTTCGCGGCCTCTTCATTGCGCGCTACAGGGCACCGGCGCACCACGAGGTTGCGGCCCTCCTTGGTGGCTCGCAAGCACCACCCTCGGATCGTCACGTCAAGTCGTTCTTTCGCCAAATCGGTGCCGCTTCCAAGCACCTGGGGGCTCCGCCAGGCTGAGCCGTGCCCGAGGCTGACCTCACCTTCGACTCAGGGGATCATCCCGCCTCCACCGTCGGCTCGGGTGCGCTCCCAATGCTTTGCACGCCCACCATCAGCCACGTATCCATCACCAAGACGCTCATCAACGGCGACGCCGACCTCAACGTGCTCTCCGTCGAGGCCTTCAGCCTTCTTCACGTACCGCTCGAGCGGCTCCGCCCTAGCAAGCCTTTCTCGGGGGTCGGTGGAGGCTCCGCCCGCTCCCTGGGGAAGATCCGCCTCCCCGTGACCTTCGGCACATGCGACAACTACCGCACCGAGGTCATCGACTTCGACATCGCCCACATCGGCCTCCCGTACAACGCCATCCTCGGGTAACCAGCTCTAGCCCAGTTCATGGCAGTGACCCATCCGGCTGACAACCTCATGAAGATGGCGGGGAGCGAGGGTGTCCTCACCATCAAGGGGGGCGCCAAGGAAGCCTTGATGACGCTCAAGCTCGCCTTCAAGACCGCCGCAGCAGCGCAGCCCTCCGACTCGGACACCTCCAAGGCCAAGGGAGCCGTACCAACCAAGAAGAAGCAGTTTTTCACTCAGGATAAGGCAGAAACCAAGCGAGTGCCAGTCGAGGAGCACGTGTCCTCAAGGGCAACCTTTAACATAGGCGCCAACCTCGAGTTTGATCTGGAGGAGGCGTTGGTGAAGTTCTTGCGTGCAAACAAGGAAATGTTCGCTTGGGAGCCCGATCAGCTGGTGGGGGTGCCAAGAGAGGTGATAGAGCACCACCTAAAGGTGTGCCCCAACGTACGCCCCGTGAAGTAGAAGGCGAGGCGGCAGTCCACGGAGAAGCAAGCTTTCATCGTCCAAGAAACCCGCAAGCTGGAGGCTGTGGGTGTCATTCGTGAGGTTCGGTACCCAGAGTGGCTGGCAAACCCCGTCGTCATCCCCAAGAAAGGCGGGAAGGAGCGGATGTGTGTCGACTTCACCAACCTCAACAAGGACTGCCCCCAAGATCCATTCCCGCTTCCGCGCATCGACCAGATCGTCGACTCCACTGCTGAGTGCGACATGCTGTGCTTCCTGGATGCATTCTCAGGATATCACCAGATCAAGATGGCGGTAGAAGATGTGGAGAAGACGGCCTTCCTGACCCCGTGTGGGGTGTACTGCTACACTTGCATGCCCTTTGGACTACGCAATGCAGGCGCAACCTTCCAGCGGCTCATGCACATCGCCTTGGGTTGGCAGCTCGGGAGGAACGTTGAAGCCTACGTCGATGACATCGTGGTGAAATCTTGGGAGGCGAGGACCTTGATCCAAGATCTGGAGGAGACCTTTGAAAGCCTCCGCCAGGTGGACTTGCGGCTCAACCCGGAGAAGTGTGTGTTTGGCATCCCTTTCGGCAAGCTGTTGGGCTTCCTTGTGTCCCACAGGGGAGGCCAACCCGGAGAAGGTCAAGGCCATTGAATACATGAGTCCACCGCAGACCCTCAAGGAAATGCAGAAGCTTGAGACGGGTGACTGTGTTAGGACGCTTTATTTCCAAGCTAGGAGAGTGTGCCCTGCCCTTCTTCAAGATGATGAAGAAGAAAGGCCCGTTTGAGTGCACCCCGGAGGCCGACTGAGCATTTCAAGACCTCAAGAAGTACCTGACCAGCCCTTTAGTGATGGTGGCGCCGCGACACTTCGAGCCCCTAGTGCTCTATCTTGCCGCCACTCCCTACTCCAGCAGCACGGCTCTAGTGGCGGTTCAGGAAGAGCGCCAAGCCAAGGGCACATCGCGCCGAGCTACACCCCCAACAGAGACAACACGAGACCAGAAGGGCACCACAAGGGCCGCCGCAACAACAGCAGAAGAGCAAGCTCAGTAGAACGACGCTCCTGATCCCGCAAAGGCCTCGATAAGCGATCAAGCATTGGGGGCTCCACCACCTCAGGAGGCACCCAAACTCCCGGAAGACGCAAGCCTCATCAGCACGCCTACCCTCGTCGAGCACCCGGTATACTTCGCCAGCACGGTGTTGCGGGACGCCAGAGCATGGTACCCCATGCCTCAGAAGCCTCAAGAAAGTTGCGGCACTACTTTCAAGGCCACCCCATCAAGGTCGTCTTAGCCTACCCATTGGAGAGAGTGCTCAGGAGCCCCAACTCTGCTGGAAGGGTCGCTGAGTGGAACATCAAGTTGCAAGCATTCTAGTTGGAGTTTAGCACTACCTGGGTCATCAAGGGAGCCGCACTCACTGATTTCGTGGCAGAATGGACAGATGCCCCGGCGCTTGAAGTAGGTGACGATCGGTCCCTCTCATCGGGAAGCGAGGCGCATGACGGCTGGGTCATGTATTTCAATGGTGCCTTCGCACACCAGGGCGCGGGGGCTGGAGCAGTGCTCATCTCACCCACTCAGGACAAGTTCTACTACGTCGTACAACTCTGCTTTCAGCAGGGCGAGGAGGTCTCCAACAACATCGCAGAATACGAAGGCCTCATAGCTGGCCTGAAAGATGTGGCAGCTCTGGGGGTGAAGCGCCTCACCGTTAGGGGTGACTCGCAGCTCCTCGTCAACTTCTCCAACAAGGTGTACGAGCCGAAGGACTAGCACATGGAAGCATACCTCACAGAGGTGCGCAAGATGGAGAAGCTATTCCTGGGCCTGGAGTTGCAGCATGTACCCCGCGTCACCAACAAGGAAGCTAACGACATCGCCAGAAGAGCATCCAAGCGACAGCCCCAGGAGCCTGGCGTCTTCGAGGAGTGGCTCTTCAAGCCATCAGCAACGCCACTACTTTCAAGAACAGCTCAGCCTCGGGAGGAACTCCCGTAGCCGCCTGCCACAGGAGCCTCGACCTGTGACCCGACCTCGGGAGCGCGCCTACTCTTGGCGCTCGAGCCCCAGGAGGGATGCTGGACCAAGGAATTCAAGGAATACCTGATGCAAGGGACGTTGCCGAAGAAGGAGGAGGACATGGAGCTCGTGGCCCGGCAGGCCACAACATACTGCATCCGAGACGGTGAGTTATACAGGAAGCGACCAAATGACGTTTCACTGCGTTGTATCTCCAGGGAGCAGGGGAAAGAGCTGATAGACGACATACACTACGGGGACTGCGGGCAGCATTCGTCATCGCGAACCCTCGTCAGCAAGGTATTCCGCAACGGATTCTACTGGCCTACGACACTCAATGACGCAGCTGAGCTGTTGAAGTCCTGCGAGGCCTGCCAATTCCACGCCAAGTAGATCCATCAGCCCGCTCAGGGCCTCCAGACCATTCCACTCTCGTGGCCGTTTGCAGTGTGGGGGCTATATATCCTGGGGCCGTACCCTCGGGCGACTAGGGGCTATTGATACCTCTACGTCTCCATCGACAAGTACACTAAGTGGGCGGAGGTTGAAGCCGTCCGCACCATCCCAGCTGGCTCTGCGGTCAAGTTCGTCAAGGGCCTCGTGAGTCGTTTTGAGGTCCCCAACCGCATCATTACCGATAATGGCTCATAGTTCACTAGCAATCTCTTCAAGTCATATTGTGCTAACCTTGTAACGGAGATCTGCTACGCTTCAGTAGCGCACCCCAGGAGCAATGGCCAGGCCGAACATGCCAACGCGGAGGTCCTAAGGGGCCTCAAGACCAGGAAGTTCAAGAAGAAGCTCGAGGCCTGCGGCAAGGGCTGGCATGATGATCTCAGTCCGTGCTGTGCTCCATCCGCACCACCGCCACCAAGCCGACGGGCAAGACCCCGTTCTTCCTCATCTAGAAGCGGAAGCAGTCCTCCCTCACGAAGTCAGGCATCGCTCTGCACGGGGCCTGGCATTTGATGAAACGTAGCAGGACGCCAGGTGGGGGATGGACCTCGTGCTGGGGGAGGAACGTCACCGCGAAGCAGCACTACGGGCGGCAAGATACCAGCAGGCGCTGCGGCGGTACCACTGTCGCAGCGTCCGCTCCAGGACGCTCGAGGTGGGTGACCTCATCCTGAGGTGGGTCCTCTCCAGGGAAGGGCTGCATAAGCTCTCACCCATGTGGGAGGTCCCGTTCAAGGTCGTCCATGTCTCCAGGCCTGGCGCCACGCGCCTGGAGACACAGGACGGGGTACCCATCCAGAACGCCTGGAACATTCAGCACCTCCGGAAGTTCTACCCCTGAAGAAAGGCCCAGCGCCTGTGAAGAAGGCCCGACGCCTGTGAAGAAAGGTCCGGCGCCTGTGAAGAAAGGCCCAGCGCCTGTGAAGAAGGCCCGGCATGTGTGAAGATCGCCGCCCGTGACACTCTCACGTAATAACAAGTGGGTCTTCACATGCCCCGAATTCTCAGGAGTGCCGCCCTTGGGCCTTGGGGGCTCCCTCCCACGTCTTAGTGGCAGCACTTAGCTCCACGCTGGTGAGAAGATGTCGAAGAATGGACTAGGTGGCGGACGCGGCTTTTCATTTGCTTTCCGAAGTTGGCTTGCCCCTCTTTAATTGAAATTTGCTTTTCTGGTGTCTCTTGCTGGTCTCGCCCTTTCGCTTTCTGCCTTCATTTCTTTGGTCGGCATGTACTCTCTCTCGTGTTCCTCGCGAGGGGGCTGAACATGTACCTTCGTGAGCTTCCTTCTTCTGTTTTTCGCGAGGTACCCTCGTTCGAGCCCACAAGCTAGCGCACCTCTCTCTCTCAATCCGTGCCACTCGGGTACTGCGATACGAAGTGCTGGGTCAAGCCCAGCGGCGCCCGCGACCAAGCCTCGGGAGAATGGGAAACCTCTTGACGAATTTTTCGCAGTTCCTAAGCGCCTATCAGGTCAAGGAAGTCTCGACAGGCACCGGGAAGCAAGAAAGCACCTGGTGAGGAGGAGGCTACTCCGAACAAGTCAAGCTAAGTTATCCCTACGCAAAACGATGAAGTTGCGACACAGCACAGGAGCAACAAACATAGCGTAGTGATTGAGATCATAGTTCGATACACGCCCCTCTGGGGCCCATTCTGGTTTCTTTTTGATGCAGGAAGGAAAGGAAGAACAAAATAAAAGCGGCGTCTGCCCCTACAGCGGTTCATGGGGGCAGGCTCCCGGCGTCATCCTGAGCTCAGCCGGACCCCTTCTCGCGCTTCACGGAGGCGCGGCGACGATACGACCCACTTACACACTCAAAGCGGGCGCGGCGGCATGGCGGCTGGTCGTAACCGCCGCTGTTGGGGCTGTCGCTGGAGGAAGAGCCACCGTAGCTGGACGAGACATGGTTGGCGCCAAGGGTGGGTTCGCCCTCGTACTCATCACGACCATCACCAAGGCCGAGCACCTCCCCGCCGTCATTGACCTTGGGGCAGCACCCGGCGTGGCGACCATCTTTCGCAAACACCCTCATGTAGAGGGTCGCGTCACCGTCATACTTGAAGTGGAGGGTGCACTGTCTGCCCAGGCCCCGCGTGCTGGCAAACGTCTTCCAGCCACGGGCATGTTGCCCGCAATGGAGACCTCGACCGCGACCCAGGAAGCCCTCCTGCAGCAACCGTCCACCTGCAGCCAGAGCCCGCCTGGACCAGAGGCTGGCAACTCGTCGGTGAAGAAACGCGGGAGCTGAAGCCAGTTGCTGGCCGGGTTCTCCGACCAGATGACGAACTGCGACAGCACCTCCGCCGAGTGGAAGTGCGGCAGGAGAGGCCGCGCGACCACGGCACGTCTCCCTTCATCGACAGGACCGCCGCGATCGGAGCGGCCCCTGCCATGCAAAGCAGCACCGCCACGGCTGCGCGAGGCCGCGGCGGGGGTCGCGGAGTGTTTGCGGGGACGGCCACGTCCACGCTTGGGCGCCGGAGAGCCGGGCCCCGCGCGAGGGGCCTTCCCTTTCTCCGCGGCGGAGAACCTCTTCGACGGCGCCATTGGTGTTGCAACTGGCGAGGGAGCAAAGAGCAAGAAGCAAGCGGAATGGGAAGTGATGGGAGACGGGGGCTCCGCCCCCCTCCCATTTATAGCCAAAGGGAGGCCAACCGCCGGCCTCCATCATCTAAGGTAATAATGATGGTTTTTCGTTGCATGCAGCAGGAACTTGTCAAGTCGGGCAGTTGCCGAGGCATCGTGGGGAAGCGGAGACGCCCACGTCCAATCAACCGCCACGCGTCGACCAAGGCCGCAGGCTATTGGGGCCCACGGCGCTCCGCACTTGCCTCTTTGGCTTCGCCTCGAAGCCAAGCCCGAGCGCGCCTTGGGTCCGGGGGCTACTCTCGGCATTCTGGGAATGGGGGTCCCTAGACTTGCCTGCCTGCGGCCCATGGCGTGGCTCTGCGAGCGGGCCCGTACGGCCCATCTTCACCAGCAAGGACTCAAGACCCTCATGAGGCAAACGACACAGGACCTCCTCAGGAGCGGCCTCGCCAGGCTGGCTCGCGAGGGGCAGAGAGTTCAAGGCAAGACAAACCTCGCGAGGTTCCGATGACATGAGCCATGATGATCGAGGTCAGGCGGGCACCAGCACACACAGTGTCCTTATTTCCTCTTTGGTGCTAAGGAAGCAGGCGTAGGCGCGGAGTACCAAGGCGTCAAGCAAAGGTTTCCATATTAGTGCAACAAGACCAAGACCAGAAGGACGGCAAGACGGAGGTCACCGTGGAGCCCAAGACGGCGTCACCACCAGAGCCTTTTGCAGGCGAAGACTGCTTTTGTTAGGATAAGCTGTACTAGCTGTCCCCTTTTGAATTGGCCATTGTTGGCTCGCTTCCCGCTCAATATTTGGGGAGAGGACTAGGGCCTCTATAATTAGGACTAGCCACCACCATAGCTAGGGGGAGGTCAGATCGAGAGAGACCAGGACAACCACAAGTTCACCAAGCACAAGAACACCTCTCCTCAGGAGGTTGTTCTTCCCCTTGTACTATTCATCCTCAGCCCAAGAGGCAATCCACCACACCACACTGGAGTAGGGTATTACACCACAACGGTGGCCCGAACCAGTATAAATCTTGTGTCCTTTGTGTTGTGAGTTCGTACAGTTAGCCCGTAAGATCTTAGTGAAGCTAGGACGTGGATCGGTTGGGGGAGATCTTCGCGCGCACCCCAGAGTTCAAACCATGAGGGTTTTGCCGGAACCCGTGATCCAGCAGGTGTCCCTTCACATTCAGATTGACAAGCTCACCTCCTAAATGATTCTACAGTGTCTTCTTCTTATCTTAGTAATATGCTAATATAGGGGTTAGCTCGGTCTACTTTAGCTTAAGAGATGGTGGGCTTTGGTGGCGATGCAGTACTTACTTCGACATCAGGTGAGCAGTTAAAGTAATTTCCAACAGTCAAACGGATATTTTGTGTCTGTTGGATATAAAGATCCTTTGCGTAAGTAGTATAACAGCTTATATGCTTGTTTGTTCAGGAAGTGTTGCATACTTGTGCGAGTTGACGCGACACATCAAGTAGAACTACTACTAGTAGTACTCCCTTTGATCCTAATTTCTCTGCACATACCAAGGAGGGCCTGGTTGTGTCTATACATGTGCGGTCCACACATTAACCAAAACCTCGAGCCTCCAGCTTAGCATCCATGTTTTAAACTTCTCAAGCTCAAGCCCAAGGAGCAACGGGAACCTATGATAGAGCCAATCAGATGGTTGAGAACACTACAATTCGTGGCTACAGATGCGTTTGTGAGAGAGAACGAGTGCATGCGTGCACCTCTTCTCTTCATGTATAACGTACTAAACTCAGAGTACAAGTGTATGTGGGTGGGATCGACCTAGGGAGCTAGAGATGGTGCGTGCGAGAAGTCCCGAGAGACTAGGTGTGTGTGTGGGAAAGAGGGAGAGAGATGATATGTGTCGATGCAATGCGTGTGAAAAAAAAGACTAGTCTATTGCTCGCTATGAGGCTTTCTCATTTCCAAATATGTCCAAAACCTAAAGTCAAACTCGGCCCCACCGATTTGATCTATCCAGCACCACCGAGTTCTTTTGAAATAGCCACTGCCAGAAACCCTAGACAATTCAGTCCCACCGATATGGATCTCGGTCTCACCGAGATGGCAATGCAAACTCTCTTTTTCCCTTCGTAATGTTTTGGTCATACCGAAATGAGCGATCGGTCCCATCGAGTTTGCCTGAGCAACTCTCAGTTAACTAGTTGCTGAAATCGGTCTCACTGAGTTCATGCAATCGGTCACACCGAGATGAGGTTTTTCCCTAGCCCTGGCACATCAGTTCCATCGAGTTGATCATATCGGTCCCACCGAGATTCCTAACGTTCACATTTTGAACTAAATCAGTCTCACCGAGTTCTTCTATTCTGTCTTACCGACTTGGATCAAATGTGTGTAACGGTTGGATTTTGTGTGGAGGCTATATATACCCATCTACCCCTTCTCTATTCAAGAGAGAGCCATCAGAACGTGCCTACACTTCCACTACTCATTTCCTGAGAGAGAACCACCTACTCATGTGTTGACAGCAAGATATTCCAATCCAACCACAAGAATTTTGATCTCTAGCTGATAACCCACAAGTACAGGGGATCGCAATAGTTTTCGAGGGTAGAGTATTCAACCCAAATTTATTGATTCGACACAAGGGGAGCCAAAGAATATTCTCAAGTATTAGCAGCTGAGTTGTCAATTCAACCACACCTGGAAACTTAATATCTGCAGCAAGGTATTTAGTAGCAAAGTAATATGATAGTAGTGGTAACGGTAGCAAAAGTAAGGGCAAAAAAAATAATTTTTTGGGTTTTATAGTGGTTGTAGCAGTAGCAGCGGGAAAGTAAATAAGCGAAGAACAATATAGGAAAAGCTCATAGGCATTGGATTGGTGATGGAGAATTATGCCGGATGCGATCGATCATGTAACAGTCATAACCTAGGGTGACACAGAACTAGCTCCAGTTCATCAATGTAATGTAGGCATGTATTTTGAATATAGTCATACATGCTTATGGAAAAGAACTTGCATGACATATTTTGTCCTACCCTCCCTCAGCAGCGGGGTCGTATTGGAAACTAAGGGATATTAAGGCCTCCTTTTAATAGAGTACCGAACCAAAGCATTAACACATAGTGAATACATGAACTCCTCAAACTACGGTCATCACTGGTAAGTATCCCGATTATTGTCACTTCGGGGTTAACGGATCATAACACATAATATGTGACTATAGACTTGCAAGATAGGATCAAGAACTCTCGTATATTGGTGAAAACATAATAGGCTCAGATCTGAAATCATGCCACTCGGGCCCTAGTGACAAGCATTAAGCATAGCAAAGTCATAGCAACATCAATCTCAGAACATAGTGGATACTAGGGATTAAACCCTAACAAAGACTAACTCGATTACATGATAAATCTCATCCAACCCATCACCGTCCAGCAAGCCTACGATGGAATTACTCACGCACGGCGGTGAGCATCATGAAATTGGTGATGGAGGAAGGTTGATGATGATGATGATGATGATGGCGGCGGATTCCCCTCTCCGGAGCCCCGAACGGACTCTAGATCACCCCTCCCGAGAGAGTTTAGGGCTTGGCGGCGGCTCCGTATCATAAAAAGCGATGAATCCTTCTCTCTGATTTTTTTTCCTCCTCGAAAGTGAATATATGGATTCAAGGTTGACGTCGGTGGAGCATCAAGGGGCCCACGAGGCAGGGAGCGCGCCCAGGGGTAGGGCGCGCCCCCCACCCTCGTGGACAGGGTGTGGGCCCCCTGACGTGGATCTTTCTTCCAGTATTTTTTATATATTCCAAAATAATTCTCCATTGCTTTTCAGGTCATTCCGAGAACTTTTATTTCTGCACAAAAATAACACCATGGCAATTCTGCTGAAAACAGCGTCAGTCCGGGTTAGTTCCATTCAAATCATGCAAGTTAGAGTCCAAAACAAGGGCAAAAGTGTTTGGAAAAGTAGATACGACGGAGACGTATCACTAGCCTCCCCCAAGTTGCTTTCCACTCAAATCATCTTTCCACCATAGCCAAATAGGTGAGAGAGAGTTGAGTGTTGGGGAGACTATCATTTGAAGCACAAGAGCAAGGAGTTCATCATCAACACACCATCTATTACCTTTTGGAGAGTGGTGTCTCCTAGATTGGTTAGGTGTCACTTGGGAGCCTCCGACAAGATTATGGAGTTGAACCAAGGAGTTTGGAATGGCAAGGAGATCGCCTACTTCGTGAAGATCTACCCGAGTGAGGCAAGTCCTTCGTGGGCGATGGCCATGGCGGGATAGACAAGGTTGCTTCTTCATGGACCCTTCGCGGGTGGAGCCCTCCGTGGACTCGTGCAACCGTTACCCTTCATGGGTTGAAGTCTCCATCAACGTGGACGTACGATAGTGATACGTCTACAACGTATATACTTTTCCTAACGCTTTTCCTCTTGTTTTGGACTCTAATTTGCATGATTTGAATGAAACTAACCCCGGACTGACGCTTTTTCAGCAGAACTACCATGGTGTTGTTTTTGTGCAGAAATAAAAGTTCTCGGAATGGAACAAAACTTTTAGAGGAATTTTTATACAAATAAAGAGAATTTCTGGAGCCAAGACCTACCGGAGAGGAGCACTAATTGCTCTCTGACTATAGCGCCAGAAAAGCTCCTGTCTACTAGGACTACGTCGGTATTTCCCCAAAGAGGAAGTGATGATGCAGCACAGCGACGGTAGGTATTTCCCTCAGTGAAGAAACCAAGGTTATCAAACCATTAGGAGAACCAAGCAACACAACGTAAACAGCACCTGCACACAAATAACAACACCTCGCAACCCGACGTGTTAAAGGGGTTGTCAATCCCTTTCGGGTAACGATGCCAGAAAATTGTAGTAGATTGAAATAATAGGTCGTAAATAAATAAAGTGCAGCAAAGTATTTTTGTATTGTTGGTTTAATAGATCTGAATAAAAATGCAAAGGAAAAGTGGATTGCAAGAAAATATGTGAGGAAGAAGACCCGGGGGCCGTAGGTTTCAATAGTGGCTTCTCTCGAGAAAAGATAGCAAACGGTGGGTAAACAAATTACTGTTGGGCAATTGATAGAACCTCAAATAATTATGACGATATCCAGGCAATGATCATTACATAGGAATCACATCCAAGATTAGTAGACCGACTCCTGCCTGCATCAACTACTATTACTCCACACATCGACCGCTATCTAGCATGCATCTTGTGTATTAAGTTCATGGAGAAGCAGAGTAATGCAATAAGAACGATGACATGATGTAGACAAGATCCATTTATCTATTGCGTAGATATAGATCCCATCTTTTTATCCTTAGTAGCAATGATACATACGTGTCGGTTCCCTTTCTGTCACTAGGATCAAGCACCGTAAGATCAAACCCACTACCGGGCACCTCTTCCCATTGGAAGATAAATAGATCAAGTTGGCCAAACAAAACCCAAATATCGGAGAAGAAATATGAGGCTATAAGAGATCGTGCATATAAGGGATCAAAGAAACTCAAATAACTTTCATGGATATAAAAAGATATGACTGATCATAAACTCAAAGTTCATCGGATCCCAACAAACACACCGCAAAAAGAGTTACATCATATGGATCTCCAAGAGATCATTGTATTTAGAATCAAGAGAGAGAGATGAAGCCATCTAGCTACTAACTACGGACCCAAAGGTTTACAAAGAACTACTCATGCATCATCGGAGAGGCACCAATGGAGGTGGTGAACCCCATCCGAGATAGTGTCTAGATTGGATCTAGTGGTTCCGGACTCTGCGGCGGTTGGATGAATATTTCGTCGACTCCCCTAGGGTTCTGGTATTTTTGGGATATCTTTAGAGCAAAGAGGCACCCCAGGGGGTACCCGAGGTGGGCACAACCCACCAGGGCGCGCCTGGGCCTCCTCGCGTGCCCTGGTGGGTTGTCCCCTCCTCGGGACTCCCCCCAGGTGCAACCAGGGCCCAACTTGTTCCTTCTGGTCCATCAAAAATCTCCATAAAGTTTTGTGGCATTTGGACTCCGTCTGATACTGATTTTCTGTGATGTAAAAAACACGGAAAAAACAGGAACTGGCACTTGGCACTATGTCAATAGGTTAGTACCAAAAAATAATATAAAATTACTATAAAATGATTATAAAACATCCAAGGTTGATAATATAATATCATGGAACAATAAAAAATTATAGATACGTTGGAGATGTATCAGCATCCCCAAGCTTAACTCCTACTCGTCCTCGAGTAGGTAAGTCATAAAAATAGAATTTTTTATGTTGAGTGCTGTCTAACATGTCATATCATATTGTTTTCTTTATATCATGGAAAATTGGAATTTTATGTGGTTTAAAGCAATAGTCTAGTGTTGACATAATAATTTAGATACTCAAGCATATCAACAAGCAACCATGTCTTTCAAAATATCAATGCTAGAATAAGTTATCCCTACAAAATCATATAGTCTTGTCATGCTTTGTCTTCTTAACACAAAGTATTTATCATGCACAACCCCGATGACAAGCCAATCAACTGGTTCGTACTTTTTAACGCGCTTCAACTTTTTCAACTCTTACGCAATACATGAGCGCAAGCCATGGATATAGCACTACGGGTGGAATAGAGTATGATGATGGGGGTAAATATAGAGAAGACAAAAAAGTAATGAAGTCTCACATCGATGCGGCTAACCAATGGGCTATGGAGATGCCCATCAATCGATATCAATGTGAGGAGTAGGGATTGCCATGCAACGAATGCACTAAGATCTATAAGTGTATGAAAGCTCAGTATGAAAACTAAGTGGGTGTGAATCTAATCCTATAATGAAAAATTCCCACTGGTATATGAAAGTGATAACATAGGAGACTCTCCATATGAAAAACATGGTGCTACTTTGAAGCACAAGTGTGGTAAAGGATACTAGGAGTGCCCCTTCTCTCTTTGTTTATTTTTCTTTTCTTTTTTCTCTTTTTTTCTTTTTCTTTCTTTATCTTTTTTTTCTTTTCTTTCTCTCATTGTCCGGAGTCTCATCCCGACTTGTGGGGGAATCATAGTCTCCATCATCCTTTCCTCACTGGGGCACTGCTCTAAAAATGAATATTGATGATCATCACACTTCTATTTACTTATAACTCAAAAGAAACAAAAATTATAACTCGATGCCTATAACAAGTATGACTCTATATGAATGCCTCTGGCAATGATCTAGCGTAACATGTATGAAAAATTATGAACGGTGGCTAAGCCACAAACAAAGGAATATGGCAATGAATGCTCAAGTCATCAAACGGAAGCGGTGGAGGTTGCATGGCAATATATCTCGGAATGGCCATGGAAAAGCCATAATAGGTAGGTATGGTGGATGTTTTGAGGAAGATATAATGAGGCTTATGTGTGATAGAGCATATCATATCACGGGGTTTTGGATTCACTTGCGAAGTTTGCACCACATCTCAATGTGAGAAAGGGCAATGCACGGTACCGTAGAGGCTAGCAATTTGTGATAAGGTAAGAGTGTGTATAATCCATCAACTCACATTAGTCATAAAGAACTCATATACTTATTGCAAAAGTTTATTAGCCCACGAAGCAAAGTACTACTACGCATGCCCCTAGGGGGATAGATCGGTAGGAAAAGACCATCGCTCGTCCCCAACCGCCACTCATAAGGAAGACAATAAAAAATAAATCATGCTCCAACATCATAGCATAAAAGAGACTATACGTGCATGCTTCGGGAATCACAAACCTTAACACCAATATTCCTGCTAGAGCACAACTACTCATGAAAATAACTCACATATCACATCATCATATCTCAAAACTATTACTAAGAATCAAGTTTATTTTGTCCAATGATCTTCATGACATTTTCCTTTTCTTTATCCTTCTGGGATATCTATCACTTTGGGACTAATTTTCATGTGTTGTTTTTCAAAAGCTCAAACAAATATAAGTGAAGATCATGAGCATAATATTTCTTTCCCTCAAAATAATTTAAGTTAAGCCAGAGATAATTTCTTCAAAAATACTAAGCACACCATGCTCAAAAAGATATAAGTGAAGCACTAGAGCAAGTCCTAGCTCATAAAAGATTTAAGTGAAGCACAGAGAGCAATTCTAACAAGTCATGACAAAATTTTGGGTCCCTCAAATAGGTGTTTCCAGCAAGGATTGATGACTTAAAACACAAAATAAAACAAGCAAAGACTCATATCATACAAGACGCTCCAAGCAAAACACATATCATGTGACGAATAAAAATATAGTCTCGAGTAAAATACCGATAGTTGTTGGAAGAAAGTGGGGATGCCACTCGGGGCATCCCCAAGCTTTGTTGGTTGCTCATTCTTGGATAATAGCGTGGGATGCTGGGGCATCCCCAAGATTAGGCTCTTCCATCCTTCATTCCTCCATCATAAGATAACCCAAAACTTGAAAACTTCAATCACACAAAACTCAACAAAACCTTCGTGAGATCCGTTAGTATAAGAATAATAAACCACTACTATAAGTGTTGTATCAAACCAATACATATTTTGTTTTTGTATTATATCTACTTTATTCCAACTTTTCTATGGCAAAAACTCATCAAAGAAAACAATAGAGCCATCAAAATAAGCACACAACACAAAGAAAACAGAATCTATCAAAACAAAATAGTCTGTAGCAATCTAATTATTTCGAATACTTATGTAACTCCAAAAATTCTGAAAAATTAGGAGGGCCTGAGAAATTTGTATATTGATCTACTGTAGGTGGAATGGTTATTTTATCACTCTGGTAAAAAATGAAAATTCATTTCGTGAGCGTAAAAGTTTATGTTTTTTCAGTATGATCAAACAACTATCACCCAAGAAGATCTTAAAGGCTTTACTTGGCACAAACACTAATTAAAACATAGAAAAACACAATCACAATAGTAGCATAATTGTGCTAACACACAAGAACAGGAAGCAAAAAGCAAAAATAAATTTTATTCATTGGGTTGCGTCCGAACAAGCGCTATAGTTTTACGCCCTTAGCTAGGCATAAAGCAAGGATCTAAGTTTTGTCATCTTTGGTTCGAGTTCCATAAGGTGCCCTCATCATTGATTCAGAAGGTGACCTAATTCTAGGTCTAGGAAAGTGTTCCATACCCATTCCTCAAAGGAAATTGGAACTTAATATTGCCTTCTGTCATATCAATCACGGCACGGATGGTGCGTAAAAACGGTCTACCAAGAATAATTGGACGAGACGGATTGCCATCAATATCAAGAACAATAAAAATCTATGGGCACATAATTTCTATTTGCAAGAATAAGAACATCATTAATTCTTCCCATAGGCTTTTTAATAGTAGAATCCGCCAAGAGCAAATTTAAAGAGCATGATTCAAGATCGGTAAGACCAAGCACATCACATAAAGATTTCGGAATTGTAGAAACACTAGCACCCAAGTCACACAAAGCAAAACACTCATAATTTTTAATCTTGACTTTGATAGTAGTTTCCCATTCATCATGCAATTTTCTAGGAATTCAAACTTCTAATTCCAATTTTTCTTCAAGATCTTTCATCATAGCATCAACAATATGTTTAGTAAAAGCTTTATTTTTTCATAAGCATGGGGTGAATTTATCATGGATTGCAACAAAGAAATACAATCAATCAAAGAGAAACTATCATAATTAATGTCTTTGTAACCCAAAAGAGTGGGCACATCACTAGTTAAAGTTTTGACCTCTTCAAACCCACTTTCATCAAATTTTTCAACAAGATTTTCACCCTCTGAAATATTGGGACGCCTTCTACCTAAAGTTGACTCCTCTTCAGTCCCTTTTTCATCAATATTAACTTTACTAAACAAGGAATCAATATAAGAACCACCAATCATTTTAAGATCATCATCACTTTTGCGAAAGAAATCACTAGTAAACGCTTTTTCTAAGAATTATCTTTTAGCTCTAAGCATAGCGGTTCTTTTCTTACTTCCATCCATAGAAACATAAAGAGCTTTAATTGATTCATCAACCTTAAGCACAAAAATTTTAATCTTGAGATTTTCCACATCATGAGCAATTCTATCAACAGTTATAGACAAATCATCAATCTTATTCAACTTTTCTTCTATGGAAGTGTCGAAAACTTTTTGCGTGTTGATAAATTCTTTAATATTATTCTCAAGATCGGAGGTGTTCCTATTATTATTATAAGATTTATTTCATAGGAATTACCATAATTATTAGAGGAATTACTAGGAAAAGGCCTAGGATTAAAATTACCTCCATAAGCATTGTTGTTGAAATTATTCCGAGAGATAAAATTCACAACAATGGCATCACTATTTTGCTCAATCAAAGTATACAAAGGCATATCATTAAGATCAATAGGAGAACTTCTACTAGCAACCAATTTCACAAGAGCATTAACATTTTCACTCAAAGAAGAAATTTCTTCAATCGAATTAACCTTTTTACTAGTAGGAGCTCTTTTGGTATGCCATTGCGAATAATTTGCCACGATATTGTCAAGCAATTTGGTGGCTTAACCCAAAGTAATTTCCATAAAAGTACCACCCGCGGTGGAATCTAAAAGATTATGAGAAACGAAATTCAACCCCGCATAAAAATTTTGTATGATCATCCAAAGATTTAACCCATAAGTTGGGCAATTCCTTAGCATCATTTTCATCCTTTCCCAAGATTGTGCAACATACTGATGTTCAAGTTGCTTGAAATTCATGATCTGGGTTCTAAGGGAAATAATTTTCGCGAGAGGAAAATATTTAGTGATAAAAGCATCTTTGCACTTATTCCAAGAACTGATAGTATTGCGAGGCAAAGAAGAGAACCAAATTTTTGCAGAATCAGGCAAGGAAAACGGAAATAATTTCATCTTGACCACATCTTTTTTCTTTTGCATATCGCATAATTCCACGAAGGTATTAAGATGGGACGCAGCATCCTCATTAGGAGTACCAGAAAATTGGCCTTTCATAACAAGATTCAGCAAAGCAGTATTAATATCACAAGTCTCCACACTAGTGGCGGGAGGGGAAAGCGGAGTGCCAATAAAATCATTGTTGTTGGTATTTGAGAAATCACATAACTTGGTGTTCTCTTGAGTCATGATGACCACACTAAAAGATTGCACTCAAAAATAGATCTGGCAAGAAGACGTCGAACGAGAAGGAGATGCGAATAAAATGGCAAATTTTTGTGAAGTGGGGGAGAGGAAAACGAGAGGCAAATGGCAAATAATGTAATAATAATGTAAATTGCAAGGAGATGAGATTTTTGATTAGGAACCTGGTTATGAAGAAGATCCTTCTTGGCAACGGCACCAGAAATGGTGCATGGCCGGGAGACTATCTCGACTTGGTGCTCCCCGGCAATAGCGCCAGAAATTCCTTTTGATTGCTCTCTGACTATAGCGCCAGAAAAGCTCATGTCTGCTAGGACTATGTCGGTATTTCCCCAAAGAGGAAGGGATGATGTAGCACAACGACGATAGGTATTTCCCTCAGTGAAGAAACCAAGGTTATCGAACCAGTAGGCGAACTAAGCAACACAACGTAAACAACACCTCGCAACCCGACGTGTTAAAGGGGTTGTAAATCCCTTTCGGGTAACAATGCCAGAAAATTGTAGTAGATTGAAATAATAGATCGTAAATAAATAAAGTGCAGCAAAGTATTTTTGTATTTTTGGCTTAATAGATCTGACTAAAAATGCAAAGGAAAAGTGGATCGCAAGCAAATATATGAGGAAGAAGACCCGGGGCCGTAGGTTTCACTAGTGGCTTCTCTCGAGAAAAGATAGCAAACAGTGGGTAAACAAACTACTGTTGGGCAATTGATAGAACCTCAAATAATTATGACGATATCCAGGCAATGATCATTACATAGGCATCACGTCCAAGATTAGTAGACCGACTCCTGCCTGCATCTACTACTATTACTCCACACATCGACCGCTATCCAGCATGCATCTAGTGTATTAAGTTCATGGGAAAATGGAGTAATGCAATAAGAATGATGACATGATGTAGACAAGATCCATTTATCTATTGCGTAGATATAGATCATGTCTTTTTATCCTTAGTAGCAACGATACATACGTGTCGGTTCCCTTTCTGTCACTAGGATCAAGCACCGTAAGATCGAACCCACTACCTGGCACCTCTTCCCATTGCAAGATAAATAGATCAAGTTGTCCAAACAAAACAAAATATCGGAGAAGAAATACGAGGCTATAAGAGATCATGCATATAAGAGATCAAAGAAACTCAAATAACTTTCATGGATATAAAAAGATATGACTGATCATAAACTCAAAGTTCATCGGGTCCGAACAAACACACCGCAAAAAGAGTTACATCATATGGATCTCCAAAAGATCATTGTATTGAGAATCAAGAGAGAGAGAGATGAAGTCATCTAGCTACTAACTACGGACCCGAAGGTCTACAAAGAACTATTCACACATCA
The DNA here is from genome assembly GCF_003073215.2 of Triticum urartu. Classification (NCBI taxonomy): domain Eukaryota; kingdom Viridiplantae; phylum Streptophyta; class Magnoliopsida; order Poales; family Poaceae; genus Triticum; species Triticum urartu. The sequence continues at coordinate 633,531,538 of NC_053023.1, forward strand.
TGAGAGAGGCACCAATGGAGGTGGTGAACCCCATTCGAGATGGTGTCTAGATTGGATCTAGTGGTGAACACATCATGAATATTTCGTCGATTCCCCTAGGGTTCTGGTATTTTTGGGGTATTTATAGAGCAAAGAGGCGGTCTAAGGGTACCCAGGTGGGCACAACCCACCAGGGCGCACCTGGGCCTCCTGGCGTGCCCTGGTGGGTTGTCCTCTCCTCGGGACTCCCCCAGGTGCAACCAGGGCCCAACTTGTTCCTTCTGGTCCATAAAAAATCTCCGTAAATTTTTGTGGCATTTGGACTCCGTCTGATATTGATTTTCTGCGATGTAAAAACACGGAAAAAAGGAACTGGCACTTGGAACTATGTCAATAGGTTCGTACCAAAAAATGATATAAAATGACCATAAATGATTAGAAAACATCCAAGATTGATAATATAACAGCATGGAACAATCAAAAATTATAAATACGTTGGAGACGTATCAGGCACCAGGGTGGGCACAAACCCACCAAGGCGCGCCCCCTCTCCTGGCACGCCCACGTGGGTTGTCCCCATCTGGTGGCCCCGCAGACCCTTAAACCGACGCTATAAAATCCTATTTTTCCAGAAAAAATCAGGGAGAAATAATTATTGCGATCCACGAGACGAACCACCGTCACCTCCTATTCTCCATCGGGAGGCCAGATCTGGAGTCCGTTTGGGGCTCCGAAGAGGGGGATCTTCGTTCTTCGTCATCACCAACCCTTCTCCATCACCAATTCCATGAAGCTCCCCACCACGAGTGAGTAATTTCTTCATAGGCTCGCTGGTCGGTGAGGAGTTGGATGAGATTCATCATGTAATCGAGTTAGTTTTGTTAGGGCTTGATCCCTAGTATCCACTATGTTCTAAGATTGATGTTGCTATGACTTTGCCATGCTTAATGCTTGTCACTTTGGGCCCGGGTGCCATGAACTCAGATCTGAACCGTTTATGTTATCATCATTATATCCATGTTTTAGATCCGATCTTGCAAGTTATAGTCACCTACTATGTGTAATGATCCGGCAACCCCGGAGTGACAATAGTCAGGACCACTCCCGGTGGTGACCGTAGTTTGAGGAGTTCATGTATTCACTATGTGTTAATGCTTCGTTCTGTTTCTCTATTAAAAGGAGGCCTTAATATCCCTTACTTTCCAATATGGACCCTATTGCCACGGGAGGGTAGGACAAAAGATGTCATGCAAGTTCTTTCCATAAGCACGTATGACTATTTACGGAATACATGCCTACATTATATTGACGAACTGGAGCTAGTGCCGTATCGCCCTAGGTTATAACTGTCTCATGATGAATATCATCCAAAAAGTCACCGATCCAATGCCAACAAATTTATCTTATATTGTTCTTGCTAAGTTACTACTGCTATCATCACTATAACACTTGCTACAAAATTACTGCTATCACTGTTATCGTTAGCGTTACCGCTGCTACTATTATTAGAACTATCATATTACTTTGCTACTAATTGCTTTGCTACAGATAATTAATCTCCAGGTGTGGTTGAATTAACAACTCAGCTGCTAATACCTTAAAATATTATTTGGGTCCCCTTGTGTTGTATCTATAAATTTGGGTTGAATACTCTACCCTCAAAAACTGTTGCGATCCCCTATACTTGTGGATTATCAGATAGCACCACCTATCGGAACCACGCCAAAAATCACCGTGTCTACATTGAGTTTGCCTTCTCCAAACCCTTCCCTTTACTTTCATATGCAATGTTTTACTTTCTGCTGCTACACTCTTAGAATTGCATGTGTAGGCTGATTGCTTGACTTATGCTAAGTTGCTAAAATCTGCCAAGACTTAAAATTGGGAAAAGGCTAGATTTTTATTTGGTCAAGTAGTCTAATCACCCCCTTCTAGACCTACTTTCGATCCTACACTTGCATTCGTTGTTGATTAATCTCAATGCATGTTTATGACCATTGTTGCTCTCTAGTTGGTCGCTCCTCAATGTTTTTGCTAGCCTTCACTTGTACTAAGCATGAATACTGTTTGTGCATCCACTTCCTTAAACCCAAAGTTGTCCCATATGAGTCCACTATACCTACCTATATGCGGTATTTACCTGGCGTTCCAAGTAAATTTGCATGAGCCAAACTCTAAACCTTCAAATAATAATCTGTTTTGTACGCCCGGATCACTCATGTAGCGACTGCGGACTGTCTGTATCTTCCATGTTAGGTGGGTTATTCTCATGATGAGTGTTTATTCACTTTTCATTCATGAGAAATGGCTGGTAATTGCGATGGTCAGTTCCATGATCAAAATCAAAACCAAAATATAATAATGAAACAAAACTCCCCTGGACTGTTCTTGGTATGGACAGTACCCGTAGATTCGGCTACCCGTGGATTGTGTTTGTTGGTGGAGGGGGGGTAAAACTTTACCATTCTGTTTGGGAACCGCCTATAATGTGTCTAACATGGAGGATAGTGAGATCTCTCGGTTGTTATGTTGATAATGAAAGCATGCCTCTCAAAATTATATTCATCTCTGTTTTAAAAGCTTCGAGCTCTGGCACCTCTGCGAATCCTTGCTTCCCTCTAAGAAGGGCCTTGATGTCTACTACGCAACCTTCTTCTTGTAGACTCGTGTTGGGCCTCCAAGCGCAGAGTTTTGTGGGACAGTAGCAAATTTCCCTCAAGTGGATGACCTAAGGTTTATCAATCTGTGGGAGGCGTAGGATGAAGATGGTCTCTCTCAAACAACCCTGCAACCAAATAACAAAGAGTCTCTTGTGTCCCCAACACACCCAATACGATTGTAAATTGTATAGGTGCACTAGTTCGGTGAAGAGATGGTGATACAAGTGCAATATGGATAGTAGATATAGGTTTTTGTAATCTGAAAATATAAAAACAGCAAGGTAACTAGTAGCAAAAGTGAGCGAAAACGGTGCTGCAATGCTTGGAAACAAGGCCTAGGGTTCATACTTTCACTAGTGCAAGTTCTCTCGACAATCCTAACATAATTGGATCATATAACAATCCCTCAACATGCAACAAAGAGTGTCACACCCACGATGCGGCTATATCTCCCACGTGTCAGAGCACGACTTAGAGGCATAACCGCATAGTAGGCATGTCGCAAGAGGGGTAATCTTTACACATCCCATGTACTGAATAAGAAAAGGATAAAGAGTTGGCTTACAATGGCCACTTCACACAATACATAAATATAGCATTACATCATCCAGAATACAATCAAGGTCCGACTACGGAACCAAAATAAAAGAAGACCAGCCCTAATGCTAGATCCCCGATCGCCCCGACTAGGCTCCACCACTGATCAACTGGAAACGAAACAACACAACGAACACGATCTTCATCGAGCTCCCACTTGAGCTGGGTTACGTCACCTGCACTGGTATCATCGGCACCTGCAACTGGTTTTGGAAGTAATCTGTGAGTCACGGGGACTCAGCAATCTCACACCCGCGAGATCAGGACTATTTAAGCTTATGGGTAGGGAAAAGGTAGTGAAGTGGAGCTGCAGCAAGCACTAGCATATATGGTGGCTAACTTACGCAAATGAGAGCGAGAAGAGAAGCAAAGCTCGGTCGTGAACTAGAAGTGATCAAGAAGTGATCCTGAAAGCTACTTACATTCAAGCATAACACAAGGACCGTGTTCACTTTCCTGACTCCACCGGAAAGATACCATCACGGCTACACACGCGGTTGATGCATTTTAATTAAGTTAAGTGTCAGGTTGTCTACAACCGGATATTAACAAATTCCCATCTGCCCATAACTGCGGGCACGGCTTTCGAAAGTTCAAAACCCTGCAGGGGAGTCCCAACTTAGCCCATCACAAGCTCTCACGGTCAATGAAGGATATTCCTTCTCCCAGGAAGACCCGATCAGACTCGGAATCCCAGTTACAAGACATTTTGACAATGGTAAAACAAGACCAGCAAAGCCACCCGGATGTGCCGACAAATCCCGATAGGAGCTGCACATATCTCGTTCTCAGGGCACACCGGATTGTCCAAACTTCTGGTAGGCTAGCCCAGAGTTGCCCCTGGTGGTCACCAGCGGCTGACAGGTTGGACCAACACTCAGAGGAGCACTGGCCCGGGGGTTTAAAATAAAGATGACCCTTGAGTCTACAGAACCCAAGGGAAAAAGGCTTAGGTGGCAAATGGTAAAACCAAGGATGGGCCTTGTGGGAGGAGTTTTATTCAAGGCGAACTGTCAAGGGGTTCCCATTATAACCCAACCGCGTAAGGAACGTAAAATCAAGGAACATAACACCGGTATGACAAAAACTAGGGCGGCAAGAGTGGAACAAAATACCAGGCATAAGGCCGAGCCTTCCACCCTTTACCAAGTATATAGATGCATTAATTAAAATAAGAGATATTATGATATCCCAAGGAAACCCATGTTCCAACATGGAACAAACTCCATCTTCACCTGCAACAAACAACGCTATAAGAGGGCTGAGCAAAGCGGTAACATAGTCAAACAACGGTTTACTAGGACAAGGTGGGTTAGAGGCTTGACATGGCAATATGGGAGGCATGATATAGCAAGTGGTAGGTATCGCGGCATAGCAATAGAGCAAACAACTAGCAAGCAAAGATAGAAGTGATTTCGAGGGTATGGTCATCTTGCCTGAGATCCCGCAAGGAAGAAGAACGAGTCCATGAAGAAGACAAACGGACGTAGCCGAACGGATCCTCACAAACGCGACGTTATCGGAACTAACCCGAAGAAGCAACACCGGAAAGAAGCAAACAACATAGTAAACAACCACCACCTACACATGGCATAATGCACAACCAAGTATGATGCATGTCTGGTTTAAATATGCATGGCATGGCAAAGGGCACAAACAAAACTACAAGTTAAGTGGAGCTGAAGGAACACCACATCAATTATTTAGTTCTCTCTCATTTATGTACCCAACAATATTAAATGTTGTTAAACATGGCAAGAGGTGAAACATGAGTAAAATACATAGTTAGCCATTTTAAATGAGGCCGGAAACATCAAAGAACAATTCCGGTAAATCCTCATGTGCATTAGTAATTTAACGCAACAACAATTTTTAAACATTTTTAATGTCATTATCATGATGCGGATGACATGTGCAAGTTTTATGCAGTTTTTATGGAAAAGTTGACATTATAAGATATGAGGCATTTGTCGCCATGGCGGAAGGAAAAAGGGGTGCCACGGCGGCGAAATGGAAATGTTACCATGGCAACATTCCGATGATCCGGCAACTCAAATGAGATGCTAGTGCAAAGGAACAAGTGTGGGTGCGCGAAACGTGCAAGAGTGACGGGGAGTGATCCCGGATACCGGGTGTCCCACATGTCGGTGGCAAGGCAAAAGAGGGGCAACGTGCACCGACAGTTCGGACTCGAGGCGAACAAGGGTGCACCTCATACAACATGCATTTATTCGTTCATGGGTGTCGTCATGGGGTTATACCTTTCGACGCGTGCATTATCGGAACGGATCAAGTTCATAGAGGGAAGTAGGCGTTCTCGCGACGGTGGTAGTGGAAGTAGTCGTTCTCGCTCCGTAGATGTTCACACTCCGTAGGTGTTTGGGGTCAACAAGGAACTTGCCGTCCACGGGTCTTCGAGGGTTGACGGTACATGTTCTGAAGACATTCAGGTGGGGGTAGTGGTACACGTTTTCGTAGACGAACTTGACATCACAACGCATAGATGTACGTATTCTGTAGATGTTCATGTCATCGGTGTCGTGGTACTTGGGGTCTTCGGATTTGCCGGTCCCATTCTTGCGATGGTAGTCGTTCACGTTCGTTCGGAGAGGTACTTGATGACTCCAACATCTTCGGGGCGACGGTAGTGGTACACATGAGGGTAGACGAACTTGACGGACCCGAGGGCTCCGGACGTCGTGGTACTTGTCGATCCGGGTCTTGAGACATACTAGGCATCGGTGCATTTGAGGAACTCGGCGTGTCCAAAACATAGCAGAACAAGGCCCCGGTTACGGTCGTGTGGACGTTCAGTGAAGACGAACTTGCCTGTCAGAACCAAATTGAAGCCAGACCAAGGAGGCCTCGGGTGGGCAGCAGCAAGGCATGCTACAGCACACATCTGTTGCCCACGGAGAGGACGAGCTAGACGTCGAGGAGGGCAGCAGAGGCGACGGGCGGAGCAGAGGGGCCAAGGCCATGGCGTGCGGAGGAGAAGTAGGGCCAGGGGCGCGTCGAGAGGGTGCAGTAGCTGCTGCTGCTACCGGCGGCGAGGTACTTGGTGGCGATGAGGAGGAACGGGAGGAGAAGCGCGCAGGAGAAGAGCTGCTCCGGCGGGACTGCTCCGGTGACCAGTCCGCAAGGTCGTGTCGCTGCGAAGAGCGTAGCTGGCGGGGTCGAGGTCGAGCGACGTTGAGAGGCGAAGTGGACGACTTCGGCCTGGCACGACGGAGGCAAAGCAGAGGAGGGGGCGGAGCAGAGGGGATGAGAAGCATGGCGGCTCCATGGCCGGCTTCAGCCCACGGCGCGGGGGTCTGGTTTGAGCGGTGCAAGGAGGCACAGGATCCGTGAGCAGAGGGGCTAAGGCGGGTGTGGGAGAAGGGAGGCGGGCGCGGAACCTCGCTGGTGGCCGGCCGGCGGCAAGGTGCGGCGAGGAGGGAGAAGGCAGGGAAGCTCGTCTCCCTTTCTCTGCGGGTGGTGACAAGAGCGAGGGAGAGGGAGAGATCGAGAGGAGGGAGGAGCGCTGGCGGCGCTGGAGGAAGGACGAGGGGTATCGAGAGAGGCGAAGGGAATCGGGCAAGGGGCGGTCGGCCTAGGGTTAGGAATGGTGGGCTTAGGAGGGGCATATGGGCCTGGGAGGCCGATCGGCCTGGCTGTGCTGCCGACCCCCGGCTGGGCCTGGTACTCTCTCTCTCTCTCTTCTCTTTTCATTAACAGAGAACTAAAAGAAAGGAAAGAAGACAAGAGAAGGTTGGAAGAAGAATTAGGGCATGGGGTTAATTTTCTTGGACTCGCAAAAATATGCTCGTTCAAAGAAAACAGAAATGGCCAAGATTGAAAGATATAAATTCAAACTCATTTGAATTTAATTCAAATGTGTTTGAACTAAGACTCGGTACAAGGAAGGTCCATAAATGTCGGGAACTTAGGTGGAGCTCCGGAAAATGATGAAAGAATATATGGCAAGGTTTGAGGAGCAACTCGAAGTAGAAAGACCTGAGAGTTTTAAATTGCAAGTGTGTTTGCGGTAAATCCAAATAATTGGAATATTTACTATAGCTCTCTAAATATCGAGAGGATATGTTGTAAAGAGAATCACCATGTGAATTACCTCGGTTTAAATGGATCAAAGATCCATGCCATTTATTTAGTTGAGTTAAGAAAAAGAAATGACATGATGGCATGATGCAATGATGAATGCAATGCACATGATGACATGACAAGATGCAACACGCAAGCGAAAGACATGGCAACGTCAGCGAATAACTGGAAGACACCTGGCGCATCGGTCTTGGGGCGTCACAACACTCCACCACTACGAGAGGATCTCATCTCGAGATCTAGGATGGCACCGGAGGGAAACGGAAGAGGAATAGAAGAGGTAAACCTAAGTTGCTTCTTTGACAAACGAGTGAAACCAAAGAACCTTGAGAGGTTAAACAATTTGCAAGAAGAGTACAACGGAGATGAACAAAGTTGAAAACACTAAGTTAGAAAAAAGGAACAAGGAACATTACTAGATCTTGAGAGGTTGAAAGACATAAGAAAAAAATGGGTTGCAATGTACAAGAAGTACATGCAAGCACTCCAGTTGAAACGAGAATTACAATGAACGATATAGATCAATTATGACAACACTCCAGTTAAAACAAGATAGAGAAGGAATAAGAATGATATAATTTGGACAACACTCCGACTGTAAATGGAAGGACTTGAACATGATCTTGACAAAACAAGATGATGGGTCAAAAAGAGCAACATCACAATGCATCCAGAACAAATGTAAGAATTGAATGGAATGAACGGAGGGAAACAAGATCTTGAGAGAGCACGCTTACAACAAATGCTAGAACGGAGTTGTTGGATTATCAACAACGAAAGGATAAGCTTGATGTGGGCTTATGGAAGACATCTCAAAATTATCAGGTGAAATTCTGCCACTAACGAAAACAACAGCTTGGATTTTATATGAGCAAGGAGACGAGAAGCTTATTTCACCGGGAGGATAAAAGAAGAACTTGGGTCATTTATAAGCACCATAAATAGCGACAATCCTTATGGAAGGCTTTAGGCGAAATATAACCCAATATACTCCAATGAAGAGATTGATGTATTGAAAAGATGTCCTGAATGAACTGAAAATGATGGATTTAAGATATGTCACTATTGAAAACTTGTGAATCATGAAACACGAAGGGAAATTATCAACAATGACATAACACCACCTCAAAAGATGAGATATTAAAGAATTGCGCTTTGGAATGCGAGATGAAGAATACTTGAGCTCCTCTGAAAAGAATCTCAATGAACACTTTGAGAAGGAATTAAATCCTTGATGAACCATCATGTAGAGCCTCCATGAAGAACCCCGGTAATAAAAGAATGATCAAACGAAAGGAAAGAGAAGTTGAAAACACAAGGTGAAGCCTTGCGATGATTTAGATGGAGCTTCGCGACGAGATAATGCGGAAGACCTGGAACTCCGGAAAAGAAAGATCAACAAAAGAGAAACAAGAATTTTATGAACCTCCGGAATAAGGCATTGAATTTACTCGATGAAACAAAAATAAGAATTACATTATGCTTATCCTTCACCAATTTAAATTGATGACAAGCAACGGATTTGGCATACTACTTATTCTCGTAGAAAGGATTAAGATAGATATAACAAACCGCTGGAAGGATTGAAAAAAAACGAGTGAATTGATATGATAACCAAGGAAGGGAAAACTCTTGAATGAACCACCGTAAGAATTAAAAATGAACGAAGATACTTGAGTGAATCAAGATGCAAGAGAACGAAGAGATCGCGAACTGATTAGAGAATACTTGAATGATGCACCGGTAAGATTTGGAGAATGAGAGCTGAAAGCTGAGAATGAATAAACCCGAAATGACGGCATTCGGAGAATCAAACTGAAAAGACTCCTGAACTGCTCCGGATGGGTGAACAGAATTTTCACAATCGGAAACAATTATGAGAGGATGGCAGCAAGCTAGAACCATGAACCCTGAGAGAACGAGTAAGATTTGGAGGAAAAAAACTCTTATTCGGTCTTCACATGTTGATAATGATGATAAGAAACACCACCTTGAATTGTTGAGGCACTCCGGAATGAAATTAGAAAGGTTGAACCAATGATGAAAAGAATTTAACCGATCTGGGAGAAACCATCTGACTGATGATGAATCATTCTTACGTCAAACTTTGAAAAGGATTTGAGAATCACTCCGGAAAGATTAGAAGAGTCAGGTAAGATCCTGGGAAAAGACCTGTGGGTTAGGGCCCACTCAAAAGAAACATCGTTGAAAAGATTGCTTGAAAAGACATATTGCACCGGTTGAATAAAATGGCTTGAATGAGATAACATCCTCGAAAGATCTTGAACGAATGCAGAGTGGAAACACGAATCTTCAAGATATCTTGAGCACTCCGGAAATATTGAATAGCGAGAAATGAATGAATATGAGGTGCACCGGCATGAGAAGGTATTTGAAACGAGGAAAAGGATATGATCAACAAAGCTTGAATTGGATCCACCAGAGAAGAAAAGAGAACGAAGAATGATAAACTAGAAGCTCCGTTAGAATCTTCATGAGAATCACCGGATAAGAACATTGAAAGAAAAGAATGGAGAGACTTCCCATCAATAAAAGGATACTTGAATAAGAAATCTGAGTCCTTGAAGAAAAAGGGGGGGAGGGTGGGAAAACAAAGTCAACTTGGAGACGGATGAAACGAACACCGTTGAGAAGAACTGAAAGGTGGTCTTGCGAATGTTGACATGATCGGATCCACTTGAGGAGGAGCACACCGGTTGGGAAGAAATTTAGATGACAAGCTCGATGATCAAGAAGGATTTGTATTCACATAGGAATATGAGAACACCGCTTAAGAAAAGTATGGATTCCACATTTGACTTCGAAGCAACTCGAATACCACAATGAAAACAAAACAAAGGATTGGCTTGCAGCATAACCGGGAACAAACATATGATAGAGATTTCGTCCGAAGTTTTCATGGTGGGGCCCACACGGGCTCGATCGTACAGCACCATCATGTACAAGGCAGTGCACATGACATACGAAGCGTCTCCGAGTCAGCATAGCAAAGGACTCTTTAAGACACAACGAGACCACTGTAAAACCAACCGTGGATAGGCGGACCACTAGACGTCGAACCCCAATCTCATATCATGCATCTGTCGGAAAGATATCCTAAGAGCTACTTGAATTCCCACTTATAAACTCCCGAAACTTTCTGGTTATGCAATCAGGTGTTGGGGATACAGGGGAAGCATAATATCTCACCCAAAACTAGCAAATCCTACATCCAGCTATATCCATCCTTCAACACATAACCAAGAAACCTTCGGAAATCATTTACCTCAACCTTCAAAAAGCATCTATTATACGAGTTATGGCAATACTCCCGAACTCCAGCCCTAGTACTGGGTGGCGTCGAGGTTATCTCACCAACAACTGCATAAAAGAGATTTTTGATGTCGGCGAACTCAGGCATTCTAGAACTGCAACGATAAAATTGTGACGACAACACCTCGGAGCTCAACTCCCCAGGACACTGCCAGAACCCCTAAATGTCAGGAGGCACCAAGAACAATGTTCTCTTCACAAAACCATCGGAACGATTCCAAGATACCCGCGTGATCCTAAATTTTTTTAGTGAAATTTGAGGAGAGAAGAGTCAAAACTCTACGTCAGGAGACCTCACCAGAGCGACGAAGGGACTGAGGAGTAAAAAGAATCCTACTCTCCGATATATATAATCCTATAAGACTCAAAACATTTTTCTAGACTCAACAACGCCAACGATTGGATCAAGCAGGGGGCTCCTAAGTCGGGGAAGGCTCTGATTACCAACTTGTCACACCCATGATGCGGCTATATCTCCCACGTGTCGGAGCACGACTTAGAGGCATAACCGCATAGTATGCATGTCGCAAGAGGGGTAATCTTTGCACATCCCATGTACTGAATAAGAAAGGGATAAAGAGTTGACTTACAATCGCCACTTCACACAATACATAAATATAGCATTACATCATCCAGAATACAATCAAGGTCCGACTACGAAACCAAAATAAAAGAAGACCACCCCTAATGCTAGATCCCCGATCACCCCGACTGGGCTCCACTACTGATCAACTGGAAACGAAACAACACAACGAACACGATCTTCATCAAGCTCCCACTTGAGATGGGTTACGTCACCTACACTGGTATCATCGGCACCTGCAACTGGTTTTGAAAGTAATCTGTGAGTCACAGGGACTCAGCAATCTCACACCCGTGAGATCAAGACTATTTAAGCTTATGGGTAGGGAAAAGGTAGTGAAGTGGATTTGCAGCAAGCACTAGCATATATGGTGGCTAACTTACACAAATGAGAGCGAGAAGAGAAGCAAAGCTCGGTCGTGAACTAGAAGTGATCAAGAAGTGATCCTGAAAGCTACTTACGTTCAAGCATAACACAAGGACCGTGTTCACTTCCTGGACTTCACCGGAAAGAGACCATCACGGCTACACACGCGGTTGATGCATTTTAATTAAGTTAAGTGTCAAGTTTTCTACAACCGGATATTAACAAATTCCCATCTGCCCATAACTGCAGGCACGACTTTCGAAAGTTCAAAACCCTACAGGGGTGTCCCAACTTATCCCATCACAAGCTCTCACGGTCAACGAAGGATATTCCTTCTCCCAGGAAGACCCGATCAGACTCGGAATCCCAGTTACAAGACATTTTGACAATGGTAAAACAAGACCAGCAAAGCCTCCCAGATGTGCCGACAAATCCCGATAGGAGCTGCACATATCTCGTTCTCAGGGCACACCGGATTGTCCAAACTTTTGGTAGGCTAGCCCAGAGTTGCCCTTGGTGGCCAACGGCGGCTGACAGGTTGGACCAACACTCAGAGGAGCACTGGCCCGGGGGTTTAAAATAAAGATGACCCTTGAGTCTGCAGAACCCAAGGGAAAAAGGCTTAGGTGGCAAATGGTAAAACCAAGGTTGGACCTTGCTAGAGGAGTTTTATTCAAGGCGAACTGTCAAGGGTTTCCCATTATAACCCAACCGCGTAAGGAACGCAAAATCAAGGAACATAACACCGGTATGACGAAAACTAGGGCGGCAAGAGTGGAACAAGACACCAGGCATAAGGCCGAGCCTTCCACCCTTTACCAAGTATATAGATGCATTAATTAAAATAAGAGATATTGTGATATCCCAAGAAAACCCATGTTCCAACATGGAACAAACTCCATCTTCACCTGCAACTAACAACGCTATAAGAGGGGCTGAGCAAAGCGGTAACATAGCCAAACAACGGTTTGCTAGGACAAGGTGGGTTAGAGGCTTGACATGGCAATATGGGAGGCATGATATATCAAGTGGTAGGTATCGCGGCATAGCAATATAGCGAACAACTAGCAAGCAAAGATAGAAGTGATTTCGAGGGTATGGTCATCTTGCCTGAGATCCCGCAAGGAAGAAGAACGAGTCCATGAAGAAGATAAACGGACGTAGTCGAACGGATCCTTACAAACGCGACGTTATCGGAACTAACCCGAAGAAGCAACACTGGAAAGAAGCAAACAACATAGTAAACAACCACCACCTACACATGGCATGATGCACACCCAAGTATGATGCATGTGCGGTTTAAATATGCATGGCATGGCAAAGGGCACAAACAAAACTACAAGTTAAGTGGAGCTCAATATGCAATGAGTTGCATATTGACGGAACACCACATCAATTATTTAGTTCTCTCTCGTTTATGTACCCAACAATATTAAATGTTGTTAAACATGGCAAGAGGTGAAACGGGAGTAAAATACACAGTTAGGCATTTTAAATGAGGCCGGAAACATCAAAGAACAATTCCGGTAAATCCTCATGTGCATTAGTAATTTAATGCAACAACAATTTTTAAACATTTTTAATGTTATTATCATGATGCGGATGACATGTGCAAGTTTTATGCAGTTTTTATGGAAAAGTTGACATTATAAGATATGAGGCATTTGTCGCCATGGCGGAAGGAAAAAGGGGTGCCACGGCGGCGAAACAGGAAAGTTACCATGGCAACATTCCGATGATCCGGCAACTCAAATGAGATGCTAGTGCAAAGGAACAAGTGTGGGTGCGCGAAACATGCAAGAGTGACGGGGAGTGATCCCGGATACCGGGTGTCCCACATGTCGGTGGCAAGGCAAAAGAGGGGCAACGTGCACCGACAGTTCGGACTCGAGGCGAACAAGGGTGCATCTCATACAACTGCATTTTTTCGTTCATGGGCGTCGTCTCGAGGTTATACCTTTCGACGCGTGCATTATCGGAACGGATCAAGTTCATAGAGGGAAGTAGGGTTCTCGTGACGGCGGTAGTGGAAGTAGTCGTTCTCGCTTCGTAGATGTTCACACTCCGTAGGTGTTTGGGGTCAACAAGGAACTTGCCGTCCACGGGTCTTCGAGGGTTGACGGTACATGTTCTGAAGATGTTCGGGTGGGGGTAGTGGTACACGTTTTCGTAGACGAACTTGGCATCACAACGCGTAGACGTACATATTCCGTAGATGTTCATGTCATCGATGTCGTGATACTTGTGGTCTTCGGACTTGCCGGTCCCGTTCTTGCGATGGTAGTCATTCACGTTCGTTCAGAAAGGCACTTGAAGACTCCAACGTCTTCAGGGCGACGGTAGTGGTACGCACGAGGGTAGACGAACTTGACGGATCCGAGAACTCCGGACGTCGTGGTACTTGTCGACATACTGGGTCTTGAGACACACTAGGCATCGGTGCCTTCGAGGAACTCGGCGTGTCCAAAACGTAGCAGAACAAGGCCCCGGTTGCGGTCGTGTGGACGTTCAGTGAAGACGAACTTGCCGGTCAGAACCAAATTGAAGCCAGACCAAGGAGGCCTCGGGTGGGCAGCAGCAAGGCAGGCTACATCACACATGTGTGGCCCACGGAGAGGTCGAGCTGGACGTCGAGGAGGGCAGCAGAGGCGACGGGCGGAGCAGAGGGGCCAAGGCCATGGCGTGCGGAGGAGAAGCCGGGCCAGGGGCGTGTCGAGAGGGTGCAGTAGCTGCTGCTGCTACCGGCGGCGAGGTACTTGGTGGCGACAAGGAGAAACGGGAGGAGAAGCGCGCGGGAGAAGAGCTGCTCCGGCGGGACTGCTCCGGTGACCAGCCCGCAAGGTCGTGTCGCTGCGAAGAGCGTAGCTGGCGGGGTCGAGGTCGAGCGACGGTGAGAGGCGAAGTGGACGACTTCGGCCTGGCACGATGGAGGCGAAGCAGAGGAGGGGGCGGAGCAGAGGGGATGAGAAGCATGGCGGCTCCATGGCCGGCTTCAGCCCACGGCGCGGGGGTCTGGTTTGAGCGGTGCAAGGAGGCACGGGATCCGTGAGCAGAGGGGCTAAGGCGGGCGTGGGAGAAGGGAGGCGGGCGCGGAACCGCGCTGGTGGCCGGCCGGCGGCAAGGTGCGGCGAGGAGGGAGAAGGCAGAGAAGCTCCTCTCCCTTTCTCTGCGGGTGGCGACAAGAGCGAGGGAGAGGGAGAGATCGAGAGGAGGGAGGAGCGCTGGCGGCGCTCGAGGGAGGCGAAGGGAATCGGGCAAGGGGCGGTCGGCCTAGGGTTAGGAATGGTGGGCTTAGGAGGGGCATATGGGCCTGGGAGGCCGGTTGGCCTGGCTGGGCTGCCGACCCCTGGCTGGGCCTGGTGCTCTCTCTCTCTTCTCTTTCCATTAACAGTGAACTAAAAGAAAGGAAAGAAGACAAGAGAAGGTTGGAAGAAGAATTAGGGCATGGGGTTAATTTTCTTGGACTCACAAAAATATGCTCGTTCGAAGAAAATAGAAATGGCCAAGATTGAAAGGTATAAATTCAAACTCATTTGAATTTAATTCAAATGTGTTTGAACTAAGACTAGGTAAAAGGAAGGTCCATAAATGTTGAGAATTTAGGTGGAGCTCCGGAAAATGATGAAAGAATATATGGCAAGGTTTGAGGAGCAACTCGAAGCAGAAAAGACCTGAGAGTTTTAAATTGCAAGTGTGTTTGCGGTAAATCCAAATAATTGGAATATTTACTATAGCTCTCTAAATATCGAGAGGATATGTTGTAAAGAGAATCATCATGTGAATTCCCTCGGTTTAAATGGATCGAAGATCTATGCCATTTATTTAGTTGAGTTAAGAAAAAGAAATGACATGATGGCATGATGACATGATGCAATGATGAATGCAATGCACATGATGACATGACAAGATGCAACACGCAAGCGAAAGACATGGCAACGTCAGCGAATAACTGGAAGACACTTGGCGCATCGGTCTCGGGGCGTCACAAAGAGTCACTCCAAAGTCACTAATAGCGGAGAATAAACGAAGAGATTATTGTAGGGTTAGAAACCACCTCAAAGTTATTCTTTCTGATCGATCTATTGGGCTATTCCTATAAGTGACAAAACAGCCCTAGAGTTCGTACTAAAATAACACCTTAAGACACACATCAACCAAAACCCTAATGTCACCTAGATACCCCTATTTCACCACAAGTATCCACGGGTTTGATTATACGATATGCAGCACACTATCTCAGATTCATCTATTCAAACCAACACAAAAAACTTCAAAGAGTTCCCCAAAGTTTCCACCGGAGATTCAACACGAAAACGTGTGCCAACCCCTATCCATAAGTTCACAAGGTCACACAGAACCCGCAAGTTGATCACCAAAACAGACATCAAGTAGACCACGTGAATATCCCATTGTCACCACAGATAAGCACATGCAAGACATACATCAAGTGTCTCAAATCCTTAAAGACTCAATCCAATAAGATAACTTCAAAGGGAATACTCAATCCATTACAAGAAGGTAGATGGGGAGAAACATCATAAGATCCAACTATAGTAACAAAGCTTGCGGTACATCAAGATCGTGCCAAATCAATAACACGAGAGAGAGAGAGAGATCAAACACATAGCTACTGGTACATACCCTCATCCCCGAGGGTGAACTACTCCCTCCTCGTCATGGAGAGCACTGAGATGATGAAGATGGCGATGGTTTCCCCCTCCGATAGGGTGCTGGAACGGGCTCCCGATTGGTTTTTCGTGGCTACAGAGGCTTGCGGCGGGGGAACTCCTGATCTAGGTTCTGTTCTGGAGGTTTGGGGATTTATAAGAGGTGTTGGCGTCGGGAACAAGTCAGGGGGGGCCACGAGGCAACGACAAGTACGGGGGGCGCGCCCTAGGGGGGAGCTGTTGGGGAACGCGGTATTTCAAAAAAAATCCTATGATCATGCAAGATATATCTAGGAGATGCATAGCAACGAGAGGGAAGAGTGTGTCTACGTACCCTCGTAGACCGAAAGCGGAAGCTTTAAGTAACGCAGTTGATGTAGTCGAACGTCTTCGCGATCCAACTGATCAAGTACCGAACGCACGACACGTCCGCGATCTGCACACATTCAGATCGGTGATGTGCCTCGAACTCTAGATCCAGCTGAGGCCGAGGGAGAGTTTCATCAGCACGACGGCGTGGTGACAGTGATGATGAAGTTACCAACGCAGGGCTTCGCCTAAGGACGACGACAATATGACTGAGGTGGAAATCTATGGAGGGGGGCACTGCACAAGGCTAAAAGATCAACTTGTGTGTCTATGGGGTGCCCCCCTCCCCTGTATATAAAGGATGGGAGGAGGAGGAGGGCCGATATCAAGGGGCGCACCAAGGGGGGATTCCTACTCCTAGTAGGAGTAGGTTTCCCCGTCTCCTAGTCCAAGTAGGAGAAGAAGGAAGGAGAGGGAGAGGGAGAAGGAAAGAGGGGGGCGCCGCCCCCTCCTAGTCCAATTCAGACCAGCCCATGGGGGGGCACTGCCTCCCCTTGCGGCCCTTCTCTCCTTTCCAATAAAGCCCAATAAGGCCCAATAATTCCCCCGGTGAATACCCGTAACTCCCCGGTTCTTCGAAAAATACCCGAATCACTCGGAACCTTTCCTATGTCCGAATATAGCCTTCCAATATATGAATCTTTACCTCTCGACCATTTCGAGACTCCTCGTCATGTCCGTGATCTCATTCGGGACTCCGAATAAACTTTGTTCATCAAATCACATAACTCATAATACAAATCATCATCGAACGTTAAGCGTGAGGACCCTACGGGTTCGAGAACTATGTAGACATGACCGAGACACATCTCCGGTCAATAACCAATAACGGAACCTGGATGCTCATATTGGCTCCTACATATTCTACGAAGATCTTTATTGGTCAAACCGCATAACAACATGCGTTGTTCCCTTTGTCATTGGTATGTTACTTGCACGAGATTCGATTGTCCGTATGATCATACCTAGTTCAATCTCGTCACCAGCAAGTCTTTACTCATTGTGTAATGCATCATCCCGCAACTAACTCATTATTCAAATTGCTTGCAAGGCTTATAGTGATGTGCATTACCGAGAGGGCCCAGAGATACCTCTCCGACAATCTGAGTGAAAAATGCTAATCTCGATCTATGCCAACTCAACAAACACCATCGAACATACCTGTAGAGCATCTTTATAATCACCCAGTTATGTTTGTGACGTTTGCTAGCACACGAAGTGTTCCTCCGGTATTCGGGAGTTGCATAATCTCATAGTCATAGGAACACGTATAAGTCATGAAGAAAGCAATAACAATAAACTAAACGATCATAGTGCTAAGCTAACGGATGGGTCTAGTCCACCACATCATTCACTAATGATGTGATCCCATTCATCAAATGACAACACATGTCCATGGCTAGGAAACGTAACCATCTTTGATTAACGAGCTAGTCAAGTAGAGGCATACTAGGGACACTCTATTTGTCTATGTATTCACACATGTACTAAGTTTCCGGTTAATACAATTCTAGCAGATATAAGGAAATAAAAATAACAACTTTATTATTGCCTCTAGGGCATATTTCCTTCAGTCTCCCACTTGCACTAGAGTCCATAATCTAGTTCACATCGTCATGTGATTTCACACCAATAGTTCACATCTTTATGTGATTAGTTCACAACTTCATGTGACTAATACCCAAAGGGTTTGCTAGAGTCAATAATCTAGTTCAAATCGCTATGCGATTAACAACTAAAGAGTGATCATGTTTTGCTTGTGAGAGAAGTTTAGTCTACGGGTCTGCAACATTCAGATCTGTATGTATTTTGCAAATTTCTATGTCTACAATACTCTGCACGGAGCTACTCTAGCTAATTGCTCCCACTTTCAATATGTATCTAATCGAGACTTAGAGTCATCTAGATTGGTGTAAAAAGATTGCATCGACGTTACTCTTTAGGACGAACTATTTTATCACCTCCATAACCGAGAAATATTTCCTTAGTCCTCTAAGGATAATTTTGACCGCTGTCCAGTGATCTACTCCTAGATCACTATTGTACTCCCTTGCCAAAATCATGCTAAGGTATACAATAGGTCTGGTACACAGCATAGCATACTTTATAGAACCTATGACTGCGGCATAGGGAATGAATTTTCATTCTCTTTCTATTTTCTGCCGTGGCCAAGTTTTGAGTCTTTACTCAATTTCACACCTTACAACTCAGGCAAGAACTCCTTCTTTGACTGATCCATTTTGAACTCCTTCAAAATCTTATCAAGGTATGTATTCATCGAAAGTCTTATCAAGCGTCTTGATCTATCTTTATAGATCTTGATGCCCAATATGTAAGGAGCTTTACAGGTAATTCTTTCTTTGAAAAACTCCTTTCAAATTCTCCTTTATGCTTTCCAGAAAATTATACATCATTTTCGATCAACAATATGTCATTCACATATACTTATTAGAAAGGCTGTAGTGCTCCCACTCACTTTCTTGTAAATACAGGCTTCACCGCAAGTCTGTATAAAACTATATGCTTTGATCAATTCATCAAAGTGTATATTCCAACTCCGAGATACTTGCACCAGCCCATAGATGGATCGCTGGAGCCTGCACACTTTGTTAACACCTTTAGGATTGACAAAACCTTCTGCAACATAATTGGATAACATAACTATCCCTCAACATGCAACAAAGAGTCACTCCAAAGTCACTAATAGCGGAGAACGAACGAAGAGATTATGGTAGGGCACGAAACCACCTCAAAGTTATTCTTTCCGATCAATCCATTGGGCTATACCTATAAGTGTCACAAACATCCCTAGAGTTCGTAGTAAAATAACACCTTAAGACACAAAATCAACCAAAACCCTAATTTCACATAGATACTCCAACGTCACCTCAAGTATCCGTGGGTATGATTATACGATATGCATCACACAATCTCAGATTCATCTATTCAACCAACACAAAGTACTTCAAAGAGTGCCCCAAAGTTTCTACCGGAGACTCAAGACGAAAACGTGTGCCAACCCCTATGCATAGGTTCATGGGCAGAACCCGCAATTTGATCACCAAAACATACATCAACTGGATCAATAAAATACCCCATTGTCACCACACGTATCCCACGCAAGATATACATCAAGTGTTCTCAAATCCTTAAAGACTCAATCTGATAAGATAACTTCAAAGGGAAAACTCAATCCATTACAAGAGAGTAGATGGGGAGAAACATCATAAGATCCAAATATAATAGCAAAGCTCGCGATACATCAAGATCGTACCACCTCAAGAACACGAGAGAGAGAGAGAGATCAAACACATAGCTACTGGTACATACCCTCAGCACCGAGGGAGAACTACTCCCTCCTCATCATGGAGAGCACTGGGATGATGAAGATGGCCACCGGAGAGGGATTCCCCCTCCGGTAGGGTGCCGGAACAGGTCTAGATTGGTTTTTGGTGGCTACGGAGGCTTCTGGCGGCGGAACTCCCGGTCTATTGTGCTCCCCGAAGTTTTTAGGGTATATGGGTATATATAGGAGGAAGAAGTACGTCGGTGGACCTCCGGGCTGTCCACGAGGCACGGGGGCGTGCCCCCCACCCTCGTGGGCAGCCCGGGACTCTCCTGGTCCATCTCCGATACTCGGTGGGCTTCTTTTGGTCCAAAAATAAGTTTCGTGTAGTTGTAGGTTAATTGGACTCCGTTTGATTTTCCTTTTCTGCGATCTCTAAAACAAGGAAAAAACAGAAACTGGCACTAGGCTCTAGGTTAATAGGTTAGTCCCAAAAACCATATAAAATAGCATATAAATGCATATAAAACATCCAAGGTTGATAATATAATAGCATGGAACAATCAAAAATTATAGATACATTGGAGACGTATCAGCATCCCCAAGCTTAATTCCTGCTCGTCCTCGAGTAGGTAAATGATAAAAACAGAATTTTTGATGTGGAATGCTACCTAACATATTTATCCATGTAATTCTCTTTATTGTGGCAAGAATATTCAGATCCATAAGATTCAAGACAAAAGTTTAATATTGACATAAAAATAATAATACTTCAAGCATACTAACAAAGCAATCATGTCTTCTCAAAATAACATGGCCAAAGAAAGCTATCCCTACAAAATCATATAGTCTGGCTATGCTCCATCTTCACCACACAACATATTTAAATCATGCACAACCCCGATGACAAGCCAAGCAATTGTTTCATACTTTTGATGTTCTCAAACTTTTTCAATCTTCACGCAATACATGAGCGTGAGACATGGACATATCACTATAGGTGGAATAGAAGGGTGGTTGTGGAGAAGACAAAAAGGGAGAAGATAGTCTCACATCAACTAGGCGTATCAACGGGCTATGGAGATGCCCATCAATAGATATCAATGAGAGTGAGTAGGGATTGCCATGCAACGGATGCACTAGAGTTATAAGTATATGAAAGCTCAACAAAAGGAACTAAGTGGGTGTGCATCCAACTTGCTTGCTCACGAAGACCTAGGGCATTTGAGGAAGCCCATTGTTGGAATATACAAGCCAAGTTCTATAATGAAAATTTCCCACTAGTATATGAAAGTGACAAAACAAGAGACTCTCTATCATGAAGATCATGGTGCTACTTTGAAGCACACGTGTGGAAAAAAAGGATAGTAGCATTGTCCCTTTTATTTTTTTTGTTTTTTTGTTTTTTATTTGGCCTTTCCTTTTTTTTATTTGGCCTTTCTCTTTTTTTGGCCTTTTTTTGGTACAATGATCTATTAATGATGATCATCACACTTCTATTTGTTTACAACTCAATGATTAAAACTCGATACTAGAACAAAGTATGACTCTATATGAATGCCTCCGGTGGTGTACCGGGATTTGCAATGACTCATGAGTGACAAGTATGAAAGAATTATGAACGGTGGCTTTGCCACAACTAAAATGTCAACTACATGATCATGCAAAGCAATATGACAATGATGGAGCGTGTCATAGTAAACGGAACGGTGGAGAGTTGCATGGCAATATATCTCGGAATGGCTATGGAAATGCCATAATAGGTAGGTATGGTGGCTATTTTGAGGAAGGTATATGAAAGAATTATGAACGGTGGCTTTGCCACAACTAAAATGTCAACTACATGATCATGCAAAGCAATATGACATTGATGGAGCATGTCATAGTAAACGGAACGGTGGAAAGTTGCATGGCAATATATCTCAGAATGGCTATGGAAATGCCATAATAGGTAGGTATGGTGGCTGTTTTGAGGAAGGTATATGGTGGGTATATGATACCGGCGAAAGGTGCGCGGTATTAGAGAGGCTAGCAATGGTGGAAGGGTGAGAGTGCGTATAATCCATGGACTCAACATCACTCATAAAGAACTCACATACTCACATACTCACATACTTATCGAAGCAAAGTACTACGCGCATGCTCCTAGGGGGATAGATTGGTAGGAAAAGACCATCGCTCATCCCCGACCGCCACTCATAAGGAGGACAATCAATAAATACATCATGCTCCAACTTCTTAACATAACGGTTCACCATACGTGCATGTTACGAGAATCACAAACTTCAACACAAGCATTTCTCAAATTCACAACTACTCAACTAGCACGACTCTAATATCACCATCTCCAAATCTCAAAACAATTATCAAGTATCAAACTTCTCTTAGTATTCAATACACTTCATATGAAAGTTTTTATTATATCCCTCTTGGATGCCCATCATATTAGGACTAAATTCATAACCAAAGCAAATTACCATGCTGTTCTAATGACTCTCAAAATAATATAAGTGAAGCATGAGAGATCAATTATTTCTTCAAAATAAAACTACCACCGTGCTCTAAAAAGATATAAGTGAAGCACTAGAGAAAATGACAAACTACTCCGAAAGATATAAGTGAAGATCAATGAGTAGTCGAATAATTATGCAACTATGTGAAGACTCTCTAACATTTAATAATTCCATATCTTGATATTTTATTCAAAAAGCAATCAAAACAAAATTAAATAAAATGACGCTCCAAGCAAAACACATATCATGTGGCGAATAAAAATATAGCTCCAAGTAAAGTTACCGATGAACGAAGACGAAAGAGGGGATGCCTTCTGGGGCATCCCCAAGCTTAGGCTTTTGGTTGTCCTTGAATTTTACCTTGGGGTTCCTTGGTCATCCCCAAGCTTAGGCTCTTGCCACTCCTTATTCCATAGTCCATCGAATCTTTACCCAAAACTTGAAAACTTCACAACACAAAACTTAACAGAAAACTCGTAAGCTCCGTTAGTGAAAGAAAACAAAACACCACTTCAAGGTACTGTAATGAACTCATTATTGATTTATATTGGTGTTAAAACTACTATATTACAACTTCTCTATGGTTTATAAACTCTTTTACTAGCCATAGATTCATCAAAATAAGTAAACAACACATAGAAAACAGAATCTGTTAAAAACAGAACAGTCTGTAGTAATCTGGATCAAACGTATAGTTTGGAACCCCAAAAATTCTAAAATAAATTTATGGACGTGAGAAATTTATATATTAATAATCTTAAAAAATAATTAAATAAATAGGACTCTCCAATAAAAAATAGCAGCTAATCTCGTGAGCGCTAAAGTTTCTGTTTTTTACAGCAAGATCTCAAAGAGTTTCCCCAAGTCTTCCCAAAGGTTCTACTTGGCACAAACACTAATTAAAAGCATAAAACCACATCTAAACAGAGGATAGATTGATTATTTATTACTAAACAGTAATAAAAAGCAAGGATCTAAAATAAAATTGGGTTGCCTCCCAACAAGCGCTATCGTTTAACGCCCCTAGCTAGGCATGATGATTCCAATGATGCTCACATAAGAGATAAGAATTGAAACATAAAGAGAGCATCATGAAGAATATGACTAGAACATTTAAGTCTAACCCACTTCCTATGCATAGGGATTTTGTGAGCAAACAACTTATGGGAGCAATAATCAACTAGCATAGGGAGGCGAAACAAGCATAACTTTAAAATTTTAAGCACATAGAGAGGAAACTTAGTATTATTGCAATTCCTACAAGCATATATTCCTCCCTCATAATAATTTTGAGTAGCATCATGAATGAATTAAACAATATAACCATCACATAAATCATTCTTTTCATGATCTACTTGCATAGAAATTTTACTACTCTCCATATAAGCAAAATTCTTCTCATTCGGGATAGTGGGAGTATCATAAGAGACTTGAATGCTATAGATTGTTTCCACATTAAAAGAGTAATGTTCAGAAAAGGGTAATCATAATCATGAAAGGTTTTATAAATATAATCATCACTACTTTTTATAGCATAAGTTTCATCACAATAATCATCATAAGTAGCAACTTTGTTCTCATCATAATCAATTGAAACCTCTTCTGAAATAGTGGATACCTCACTAAATAAAGTCATGACCTCTACAAATCCACTTTCATAAATATTATAAGATTTAACATCCTCGAAAATAGTGGGATCATTTCTTTATAAAGTTGACACTCTTCCAAACCCACTTTCATCAACATAATCATCATAAGTAGGAGGCATGCTATTATCATTATAAATTTGCATATCAAAACTTGGGAGACTAAAAATAACATCTTTATTAAACGTAGCATCCCCAAGCTTGGGACAAACATTAATTGCAGCAAATATATTCTCAAAAACATCATCGTCATGAAACATAGCATCCCCAAGCTTGGGCCTTTTCATATCATAAGCATAATCACTCTCATCATTAATAGTATGGATAGCACCAATAGTATAGCAATTATCATATTCTTCCAAGCAAGTGCCAAAAAGATTTTCAAGATCATACGAAGTATCATTATCTTCACAATCATAAGCATCACAACAAGCAATAGGCATAACGAGATCATCATCAAGTGCATCATCTTCCACAATTATATTTTCATGAGGCACAACAATAATAGGAGCAGCATTATTTGGGAGAGATATCTTTTTACCTCTCTTCCTTTTTCTTTTCTTCTTCTTCACCGCATCATGTGTGGGTTCAATCCTCTTTTTGGAGCTCCTTATTAATGAGATTGGTTGAATAGAAGTATCCTCCTCGTTACCTGATTCATCATAAGAAATAATAAGAGGATATTGGGAGGTCTCTTCCCTTTCATTAGTATTATCTTCCTCTTCTATTTGTTTTCTTTTCTTTAAGTAATTGGCAATATAAGGATTTTCAATACAATTCACCGCACAATACATATTAATTTCCTCTAGATCAAAATGAAGAACTCTATCAAGGGCAAATTATGGAATAACCTTAGTTATACGTTTCATTTCTTCATAACCCAAGAGCAAACTAAGTTCATTATGATGTGCAAGGGAAATCAAGTCATCACAATTTTTGGACATGATACGATCATGAAACAATTTGCATTGGGTACTGAAATGATCATGTTCATTGCAAAGTTCACAAGTACGGCTAAGAAAATTTAAATTTTCAGCACAAACTTCTAGTCTTTCTAGCAACAATTTCGTTTCTAAATGCTTATGCCTCTTGCAATATCTATCTTCCCTATTTGGTCTGTACTTGCAAACCCAATGCACTCCACAAAAATTGACATGTTTATAGGAGACATTTTCATCATAACTAGTGCAATCATCATTAGTACTATGGATATTCAAGGAGTTCATACTAACAACATTGCAATCATGCTCATCATTCAAAGATTTAGTGCCAAACATTTTATAGACTTCTTCTTCTAGCACTTGAGCACAGTTTTCCTTTTCATCATACTTACGAAAGATATTAAAAAGATGAAGAGTATGAGACAAACTCAATTCCATTTTTTTGTAGTTTTCTTTTATAAACTAAACTAGTGCTTAAACAAGAAACAAAAAGATTTGATTGCAAGATCTAAAGATATACCTTCAAGTGCTAACCTCCCCGGCAACAGCGCCAGAAAAGAGCTTGATGTCTACTACACAACCTTCTTCTTGTAGACGCTGTTGGGCCTCCAAGTGCAGAGGTTTGTAGGACAGTAGCAAATTTCCCTCAAGAGGATGACCTAAGGTTTATCAATCCGTAGGAGGCGTAGGATGAAGATGGTCTCTCTCAAGCAACCCTGCAACCAAATAACAAAGAGTCTCTTGTGTCCCCAACACACCCAATACAATGGTAAATTGTATAGGTGCACTAGTTCGGCGACGAGATGGTGATACAAGTGCAATATGGATAGTAGATAATGGTTTTTGTAATCTGAAAATATAAAAACAGCAAGGTAACTAACGATAATAGTGAGCATAAACGGTATTGCAATGCGTTGAAACAAGGCCTAGGGTTCATACTTTCACTAGTGCAAGTCCTCCCAACAATAATAACATAATTGGATCACATAACTATCCCTCAACATGCAACAAAGAGTCACTCCAAAGTCACTAATAGCGGAGAACAAACGAAGAGATTATGGTAGGGTACGCAACCACCTCAAAGTTATTATTTCCGATCAATCCAGTAGGCTATTCCTATAAGAGTCACAAACAACCCTAGAGTTCGTAGTAAAATAACACCTTAAGACACAAATCAACCAAAACCCTAATGTCACCTAGATACTCCAATGTCGCCTCAAGTATCCATGGGTATGATTATACGATATGCATCACACAATCTCAGATTCATCTATTCAACCAACACAAAGTACTTCAAAGAGTGCCCCAATGTTTCTACCAGAGAGTCAAGACGAAAACGTGTGCCAACCCCTATGCATAGGTTCATGGGCGGAACCCGCAAGTTGATCACCAAAACATACATCAAGTGGATCAATAGAATACCCCATTGTCACCACGGGTATCCCACTCAAGACATACATCAAGTGTTCTCAAATCCTTAAAGACTCAATCTGATAAGATAACTTCAAAGGGAAAACTCAATCCTACAAGAGAGTAGAGGGGGAGAAACATCATAAGATCCAAATATAACAGCAAAGCTCGCGATACATCAAGATCGTACCACCTCAAGAACACGAGAGAGAGATCTAACACATAGCTACTGGTACATACCCTCAGCCCCGAGGGATAACTACTCCATCCTTGTCATGGAGAGCACCGGGATGATGAAGATGGCCACCGGAGAGGAATTCCTCCTCTGGCAGGGTGCCGGAACGGGTCTAGATTAGTTTCGGTGGCTATGGAGGCTTCTGGCAGCGGAACTCCCGATCTATTGTGCTCCCCGAAGTTTTTAGGGTATATGGGTATATATGGGAGGAAGAAGTACGTCGGTAGACCTTCAGGCTGTCCACGAGGCAGGGGGCGCGCCCAGGGGATGGGCGCACCCCCCACCCTCGTGGACAGCCCGGGACTCTCCCGGTCCATCTCCGATACTCGGTGGACTTCTTTTGGTCCAAAAATAAGTTCCGTGAAGTTACAGGTCAATTGGACTCCGTTTGATTTTCCTTTTCTGCGATACTCTAAAACAAGGAAAAAAAACAAAAACTGGCACTGGGCTCTAGGTTAATAGGTTAGTCCCAAAAATCATATAAAATAGCATATAAATGCATATAAAACATCCGAGGTTGGTAATATAATAGCATTGAACAATCAAAAATTATAGATACATTGGAGACATATCAACCAACTCTATTGCAAAGTTCACAAGTAATGGCATGAACAGAGCATAATTTTGTAGCAAATTTATCTATCACCTTAAGCCACCGGTTGGTTTCATCATGTGTATGCTTCCTACAAAATCTATCATCCCTATAAGGCATGTCTTCACAAACTCTATTCACTCCACAAAAATTGACAAGCTTATAAGAAACTTCTTTATCATGACTAGTGCAATCATCATTAGTATTATGAAGATTCATAGCAAGCACACTAACAACATTGCAATCATGTTCATCATTCAAAGATTTAGGGCCAAACATTTTATTGACTTCTTCTTCTAACACTTGAGCAATATTTTCCTTTCTATCATTTTCATGAAAGACATAAAAAGATGAAGCATATGAGGCAACCTCAATTCCATTTTTTTGTAAATTTCTTTTATAAACTAAACAAGTGATAAACCAATAAACTAAAATGTTCAATTTCAAGATCTAAAGATATACCTTCGAGCACTCACCTCCCCGGCAACGGCGCCAGAAAAGAGCTTGATGTCTACTACGCGACCTTTCTTCTTATAGACTCGTGTTGGGCCTCCAAGCATGAAGTTGTGTAGGACAGTAGCAATTTTCCCTCAAGTTGATGACCTAAGGTTTATCAATATGTGGGAGGCGTAGGATGAAGATGGTCTCTCTCAAACAACAATGTAATCAAATAACAAAGAGTCTCTTGTGTCCCCAACACACCGAATACAATGGTAAATTGTATAGGTTCACTAGTTCGGCGAAGAGATGATGATACAAGTGTAATATGGATGGTGGATATATGTTTTTGTAATCTGAAAATATAAAAACAGCATGGTAGAAAGTAGTAAAAATGAGCAAAAATGGTATTGCAATGCTAGGAAACAAGGCCTAGGGTTCATACTTTCACTAGTGCAAAGTCTCTCAACAATGATAACATAATTAAATCATATGGCAATCCCTTGATACATCTCCAATGTATCTATAATTTTTGATTGTTTCGTACTGTTATATTATCAGTCTTGGATGTTTTATAATCATTTTATATCATTTTTTGGTGCTAACCTATTACCATAGTGCCAAGTGCCAGTTGATGCTTTTTGCATGTTTTTTACATCGCATAAAATCAATACCAAACGGAGTCCAAACGCAATGAAACTTTACGGAGATTTTTTATGGACCAGAAGACACCCAATGGGCCAAGGCGGCGCCTGGGGTGCTCCGAGGGGAGCACAACCCACCAGGGCGTGCCTAGAGGCCTAGGTGCGCCCTGGTGGGTTGTGCCCACCTAGGGTGCCCCCGGACCGCCTCTTTGCTCTATAAATACCCCAATATTCGAGAAACCCTATGGGAGTCGATGAAAATCAATTCTAGCCGCCGCAGAGTTCAGAACCACCAGATCCAATCTAGACACCATCACGGAGGGGTTCACCACTTCCATTGGTGCCTCTCCGATGATGTGTGAGTAGTTCTTTGTAGACCTTCGGGTCCATAGTTAGTTGTTAGATGGCTTCCTCTCTCTCATTTGATTCTCAATACAATGGTCTCTTGGAGATCCATATGATGTAATTGTTTTGCGGTGTGTTTGTTGGGATCCGATGAACTTTGAGTTTATGATCAGATATATCTCTTTTTTATCCATGATAGTTATTTGAGTTTCTTTGATCTCTTATATGCATGATTTCTTATAGCCTCGTATTTCTTCTCCGATATTTGGGTTTAGTTTGTCCAACTTGATCTATTTATCTTGCAATGGGAAGATGTGCTTTGTAGTGGGTTCGATCTTACCGTGCTTGATCCCAGTGACAGAAAGGGAACCGACACGTATGTATCGTTGCTACTAAGGATAAAATGATGGGGTCTATCTCTACATAGATAGATCTTGTCTACATCATGTCATCGTTCTTATTGCATTCCTCCGTTTCTCCATGAACTTAATACACTAGATGCATGTTGGATAGCGGTCGATGTGTGAAGTAATAGTAGTAGATGCAGGCAGGAGTCGGTCTAGTAATCTTGGACGTGATGCCAATATAATGATCATTGCCTGAATATCGTCATGAGTATTTGAAGTTCTATAAATTGCCCAATGCTAATTTTTTTACCCACCGTTTGCTATTTTTCGCGAGAGAAGCCACTAGTGAAACCTACGGCCCCCGGGTCTATTTCTCATATTATTTGCCTTCGTGATCTATTTTATTTGCCTTTTATGTTAAGATCTACTAAACCAAAAATACAAAAATACCTTTATGCAATTTATTTTATTTGGTGTTCGATCTATCAACATTTACAACTCTCTCGTGTCCTTTGCTAATTTCTGGCACTGTTACCCGAAAGGGATTGATAACCCCTTTTACACGTCGAGTTGCAAGTACTTGTTATTTGTGTGCAGGTGTTGTTTATGTTGTGTTGCTTGGTTCTCCTACTAGTTCGATAAACTTGGTTTCATATCTGAGGGAAATACCTATCGTCGTTGTGCTGCAACATCCCTTCCTCTTTGGGGAAATACCGACGTAGCTTCAAGCGACATCATCCCTCAACGTGCGACAAAGAATCACTCCAAAGTTCTTATCGCGGAGAACATAAGATGAAATTGCTTGTAGGGTACAAAACCGCCTCAAAGTTATTATTTTTGATAAATCCATTAAGCTATTCCTATAAGTGTCACAAACAGCCCTAGAGTTCGTAGTAAAATAACACCATATGATACACATCAATCAACCCTAATGTCACCTAGATACTCCAATGTAACCACAAGTATCCGTGGGTCAATTATACGATATGCATCAAACAACTTCAGATTCATAATATTCAATCCAACACAAAGAACCTCAAATAGTGCCCCGAGATTCCTACCGGAGATACAAGGACAAAAACGTGCATCAATCCCTATGCATAGATTATTGTCGGTTCTATATCCGGCATATCTCGTAGTAGGGGTCCTAAGCTAGGCGTCTTGGAGCGATGGTAACATGGACACAGGATTTTACCCAGGTTTGGGCTCTCTTGCAGAGATAATACCCTACGTCCTGCTTTTGATTGTATTGATACGAGGATAGTACATAGTATAGGTATCTATCATGAGATTGTAGTAATGAATATGAGATGTTCTATTGACTAGCCTAGCCTCAGTTTATATAACACACCAGAGGCCTAGGATTTAGAGGAGTCCTTGTCTTGGGCACCAAGTCTTATGGAATCCTCCTTGTATGCGGCATGGGCTGCCCGAAGTGGCCCATAAGTGAACCTTCATGGGGATCCTTGGCCCGATCCATCTTGTCGGGAGACGACGTGGTGAGAACCCCCTAGTCCAGGACACCGTCACTAGCCCCCCGAACTGGTCTTCAAGTTGGGGATGCTCCTCGATTTTTCTGAACTATTCTTCATCTTTGGTCGTAGGTCTTGAAATCTGGTTCAACAAATCTTCTCATCTTCGATCTTGAGGATCGCCAAAGTGAATTTGAAGAGTCTACACATTGGGTATCCAAGGAGCCCCTTTAAGTTTTCGGCCTTTAGCAATGCCTTGTTATTTTTTTACGCCACACCTCGGGTTTGAAGTTGTTCCCGTGCGGCAGTGTCCTCTTGCGTCCGAGCTCCAACGCCACACTACATCCGAGATATCTTTTGCAGCCAAGCACCAACGCCGGACCGCTTCCGAGCTCCAACGTCGGAATGTATCCGAGCTCTAATGCCGGACTGTATCCGAAATGTCATAGATTACCTCAGTCTTGAAAAAGTTAAAAGGGTAGAACCGAGCTTAATGCTGGAGATGCCCTCTATGGAGCCAACCACTTGCAACCGAGCTTTATGCGGGACTGCTTCTGAGGTATCTTTTGCAGTCGAGCACCAACGCCGGACCGTATCCGGCTCCAACATCGGACTGTATCCGAGGTGGTGCACCACCTCGGCCATGGGCTAATTTATATGAATTTAATTCCAATTTGTGCAATGTATTCTCTGCCGGGATGTATAGCTAGTAGCCCTCAAGGTGCATGTTGGCCTAATATTGGGGATGCACCTGAAGGATAAAATCAAACGCTGACCCCAGTAGCCCCGGAGACTCGGGTCGATTCGTGAAATCGGCCTGAGGATCAATTCCCAGCTCGGCAACATACTTAGGAATAGAAACATGGTGTAATATATTAGAGGATATAGTGATCGGCGAACGGGCCATTGAGAGAGGGTTTTGAGAAGTCGCTGTAATATATTAGCTTGATGCCAGCTAAGTCCCAGATGGTACCTATTGTTGTTCGAAGACACGTTTGCCCATAGTTCGGTCAAGCTGAACACTGAGCACTTTGAAATTTCCGTATTGAATAGGCAATGCAGTAGCCCCTGAGATACTGGTCGGGTGGCAACACCAAATCAGGGGATCAATGTGCCCCTTTAATACTAGTAAATGATAAGCCCGAAGCCCAGTAGCCCCCGAGCCTTAATGTGGGCACGGGTGGCCAAATTAAGGATCGATATCCGGAGTAAAATCACAAATTATGTGTAATGATTCTACATATCCATGTACTCTACATTATTAATGCTCGGATCCACATTGTACAAAACTTTGTTGACCGACCATCGGCTTCAACCTCCTTGGCCAGTAGCCGGGCAGTGTTTGTCGCACTTTATAAAGCCTTTATGAGGGCAAAGATTTACGACAAACAAGGTAATCGGCCATACAGTTTTATAAACAAAGGTATGCGGAGAGAATGTTATATTACTATGTAATGTAAAAAAACTTCTTCCAAAGAAAATAGTCTCTCTATCGGTTCCTTTCTTTGGGTTGTCATGCCGACCATGATCATGAAACCTCACCTCCGATCAATGAGGGAGAAAAATATTGAGGATTTAGTTTGGGCAAAGTTCCCGAACTATGTGGTCTTTAGTGAACATAAATTTTCACTTCCGTCATTGCCAACCAATTATATCCTTTAAGATCGCTAGCTTTCGGCTTCACCCAGTCTGACAGCGGCGGAGCCAACATACAAGCATTGGGTTCAACTGAACCCAACAGATTTTGCTCCGTACGTGCATGTTTACTTGATGTGAACCCATTAAAAACTTGTGACTGACCCCATCAATGAAAGGTTGTCACGTTAGCGACTAAGTAAAAGGGCCAAAAGTGAACAGCCCACGAGAGGTCCTTGACTCCTTGCCGTAATTAATCACCGTGATTTTTTAACACAATCACCGTGATTTGTTACCTATGCAGCCGCACGCCCGTACGCCTCATCGTCTTTCCCTTTTCCAATTCGCATCTGATCTCTCCTTCGTCTGTTCGTGTTCCTAGTGCCTCGCCGCGAGGCCGCCTCTACCGGCCACAGCCAGATCGACAGCGGCAACAATTGTACCCCAAAATTTGAGGTAATTAGATTACATTTCCTCATCTTCTCCCTCTCTCTTATGTATGTTCTATTTAGTCTAATAGCCTTGTACGATAGTGATTTTTTTGCCCTAATTTTTTGATTTGTTATTCTCCAGGGACTTTGATTGTTCTAGGCTATGGATCGGTATTTTCGAAGAAATCTCGGTCACTAGATCCAGATAATGATGCAGGCATATCAAGGTCACCCATAAGACATAGGCTAAGTGCATCAAATGTCCCCGCAGCTAGTCTTCTGAAGGCTACTATTCATACATAAATTAACTAAAATGAGTTGCCTTATGTATGATCCGGCTGATCGGAAGATAATTTCAAAGTACACAAGAAATCCAAAGAAGCAAGATGAGATTCGGCGCAGATATTCAACAGGGACCTTACAGGCCACCGTTTAATTTTGATTACCCACAAAGGGAGATTGGAGATAATCAACGGAGATTTAATCGAGATTTGTTTGATGAATATGGTGGTGGCCAAAAAAACAATAAGACAGAACTTTCAACATTACCGAATTGAGTGTCTTAATTATGTTATTGATTGGCAACTTCAACATTACCGAGATGTTGTCAAAAGAAAAGTTGTGCTACAAAATGGGTGATCAGTTCATGAGTGATTGTCTATGTCGAGAAAGATAAATTTTCTACCATTACTAATAATGCAGTGTTTAATCTTTTTAAGGCGATGAAAGATCGGAAGGGGACACTCTAAAATGTGAGTGCCTTTACAAAATTCTTTTGCTTGATAGTATTTATTCCAAACTTGTCAAACTAACTTGCCATTTTTCCAATGTTCTAGGAAGATATAAGCTACAGCTGGAGCTACAAAGTTATTTCATACTACTCTATTTATAGTATGTAAATACGTGATTTTATAATTTTATTGAACCAGTATGTCTTGCACTTTTTAGTTTTTAATGCACCATTTTTTTATTCATTATATTTTTTGGGGTGCAATAATTTTGTTGTAGGATAATTTAAAATTAGATTTTGCATGTCACATATTAGTACCAAGTTCTCACAACAAGTCATGGAGTGAACCCAATGGCCAAATTTTCTAGCTCCACCCCTGCAGTCTGAGGTACTAACTCGGATGACCCGGTAGTAACAATCACAAAGGTGCTCCCGTTACTGCCTAGCCGAACAATCGAGAACGTAGGGGTAAGCACAAGAGCCAGGCAACCCAGCTTGGCCAAAATCTTAAGTCAAATTAATGCATATTTATGGATTTATAACAATAATTACGGAAGGCAACGCTTGTATACTGAATACAAACACTGATGATATATGTTTATTTTGACACTGTTGCGATTGTTTATCAGTTGAAAGAGGCCCATCGCCGGCTTCTACCCCTTTGTAGATACTATGCAGGATGTTTCTGTAGTAACAAGACAACCCTTAGCCGACGTCTCGGTGCCCGAAGCCGGTTGTGTTAGAGGAAACCAGGCAATTAGATATGCGGGCTTTATAACTTTCACTTAGTCATAGGAGCTTTAAACTGGGGAAGCTAGCTACGAGCCCCCGATTAGTGTTCGGCACCGACCGAAGTCTAGCCATTAACACTTCGGCTAATGTTATGAAAGGCCCATCTTTAACACGGGGTAATCGGTATCGATCTATAGTTTGACACCGTCATCGGATCGCTGACCAGTTTACGCCCATTGTGACAGCCAGTTTTCGGCTTTCTCCACTGAGGTGCTTAACCATTCGAGGTGGAAGCGCAATCGCAGTGGTTCTCCCTTTGCACACCTAGCCGAACAAAGTGAAGCGTAGGAGGCAAGCACAGGAGCCGGGCAACCCAACTATTGACCGAAGACACAATTCGAAACCGGTGCATATATAGCAATATCCGAGAGTGTTTTTGTCGAATCTCTAAAGGTGTCCGGCGTTGCACAGCAAGACTTATGCTGGAAACACACAAATAGTTTAAAAGTGCAATAGGCTTGGAAAACCAAAAACTTCAGTAAAAACTTTACACCCGAACTAAATCAAGTCATTTGGTGCCAATACAAAAATTGATCTTATTTTTGTGCTTCGGTCGTGCATTAATATGACACATCCGATCTCAAGACTTCAAGCGGGTTAGCCTATGGCTGCAACCTCCTATCCTGAAGGCGGGGTACTGCTCGTTAGGCCAGTTTAGCAAACTAAACTCAAGCGGCCTCAAAGAGAAAACAGGCTATCCGGCTATTGACCACACACTCGAGTAGAGAAAGGAGTGGTAGAAAAAGACTTTGCAATGACTAGGAAGAAAACAATTATTATAGAACGGCTCGTACAAATTTAAGAGCCCCCAGTTAACTTGGGTAAAGGAAGCGTTTTTAACAAATAACGTTTTTAACAAACTAAGCTTTTTGTTTAACATAAATATAAAGTTTGGTTGAACCGAACGAGAATTAAAAAAACTGAGCATGAAAGCGACTTAGCTGGTTAATGAGCTCGGTGTCGATGCGCAACCCGAGAGTACGGTGGGACGAGGTCTCAGCCCCCAAGCCGGTCCCGAGGTGGCGGAGCAAAGAGCTCGGCATTCCGAAGTGGTGACATACCACGACCAATGTGGTGAGGTCGAACCCCGAGTCCGACCGAGGCGACGGAGCAGACCGGCAATATGACACCGAAGTCCCCGACGTGGTTTAATGAAGTGATGACGAAGCCACTGGTCCAACCGAGGTGGCGTGGTACGTCGGTACGTACGAGGTGACAGTGTTGCCCAACCCGGATCATTTACATATGCACAGAAAAAAGTGCAAGCCGAAGATAATAGTAGTAATAATAAATTTAAAAAATCCATTGCATAATTAATAATTTATGCAAAGCGAGTAATAAAAGAAATATGGCCCGTGTGCTGAACACTCGATGAGGTAGAGCTCTCTCAGCGATGCCGAAATCCCCGAGGCAACCGAACATGTCAGTATGGCAATTCGACCAACAAGGTGATCACGCAAGCCGATTTATGCCGATTGAGACAACGACATCGGCTTGCCAAAGTGACCGCATGACGCAGTTGAAGTCAATTACCTACACGTGTAAAATGGTGCAGTCCAAAAAATAATAATATAAATATATCAAAAATCCTTGCATAATTAATTTACGCAAATTAATTTTTAAAGAGGTGTGGCCTGTGAAGGAAATATGCTTCACAGGCCACATCATGGTAAATGTTTATTATTCATGCTAGAATTGTATTAACCGGAAACATAATACATGTGTGAATACATAGACAAACAGAGTGTCACTAGTATGCCTCTACTTGACTAGCTCGTTGATCAAAGATGGTTATGTTTCCTAACCATAGACATGAGTTGTCATTTGATTAACGGGATCACATCATTAGGAGAATGATGTGATTGACTTGACCCATTCCGTTAGCTTAGCACTTGATCGTTTAGTTTGTTGCTATTGCTTTCTTCATGACTTATACATGTTCCTATGACTATGAGATTATGCAACTCCCGTTTACCAGAGGAACACTTTGTGTGCTACACAACGTCACAACGTAACTGGGTGATTATAAAGGTGCTCTACAGGTGTCTCCGAAGGTACTTGTTGGGTTGGCGTATTTCAGGATTAGGATTTGTCACTCCGATTGTTGGAGAGGTATCTCTGGGCCCTCTCGGTAATGCACATCACTTAAGCCTTGCAAGCATTGCAACTAATGAGTTAGTTGCGGAATGATGTATTACAGAACAAGTAAGGAGACTTGACGGTAACGAGATTGAACTAGGTATTGGAATACCGACGATCGAATCTCGGGCAGGTAACATACCGATGACAAAGGGAACAACGTATGTTGTTATGCGGTTTGACCGATGAAGATCTTCATAGAATATGTAGGAACCAATATGAGCATCCAGGTTCCGCTATTGGTTACTGACCGGAGACGTGTCTCGGTCATGTCTACATAGTTCTCGAACCCGTAGGGTCCGCACGCTTAAAGTTTGGTGACGATCGTTGTGTTTTGATGTACCAAAGATTGTTCGAAGTCCCGGATGTGATCACGGACATGACGAGGAGTCTCGAAATGGTCGAGACATAAATATTGATATATTGGAAGCCTATATTTGGATATCGGAATCGTTCCGGGTGAAATCGGGATTTTACCGGAGTACCGGGGGGTTACCGGAACCCCCTCGGGGGTTAATGGGCCTACATGGGCCCTAAGGGAGAAGAGGAGGGCCGGCCGAGGCAGGCCGCGCGCCCCCTCCCCCCTAGTTCGAATAGGACAAGGAAGGGGGCGGCGCCCCCCTTTCCTCTTTTCCCCTTCCCCTTTCCTTCTCCAACAAGGCAAGAGGGGGAGTCCTACTCCCGGTGGGAGTAGCACTCCTCCAGGCGCACCCCTAGGGCCCGGCCGCACCTCCCCCTCCCTCCTTTATATACGGGGGCAAGGGGGCACCCCATGACACACAAGTTGATCTTCGTGATCGTTCCTTAGCCGTGTGCGGTGCCCCCTTCCACCATATTCCACCTCGGTCGTATTGTAGCGGTGCTTAGGCAAAGCCCTGTGTCGGTAGAACATCATCACCGCCATCACGCTGTCGTGCTGATGAAACTCTCCCTC
Organism: Triticum urartu; assembly: GCF_003073215.2. Classification (NCBI taxonomy): domain Eukaryota; kingdom Viridiplantae; phylum Streptophyta; class Magnoliopsida; order Poales; family Poaceae; genus Triticum; species Triticum urartu. The sequence goes on from NC_053023.1 coordinate 633,568,723, forward strand.
AAAACTCGGCTGGATCAGAGCTCGAGGGACGTCACCGAGTTGAACGTGTGCAGAACTCGGAGGTGTCGTATGTTCGGTACTTGGATCGGTCGGATCAGGAAGACGTACGACTACTTACTCTATGTTGTGTCAACGATTCCGTTGCCGGTCAACGAGGGTACGTAGACAACACTCTCCCCTCTTGTTGCTATGCATCACCATGATCTTGCGTGTGCGTAGGAATTTTTTTTGAAATTACTACGTTCCCCAACAGTGGCATTAGAGCCAGGTTTTATGCGTTGATGTTATGCACGAGTAGAACACAAGTGAGTTGTGGGCGATATAAGTCATACTGCTTACCAGCATGTCACACTTTGGTTCGGCGGTATTGTTGGATGAAGCGGCCCGGACCGACATTATGCGTACGCTTATGCGAGACTGGTTTTACCGCCGTGCTATGTGTTGGGGATCGTAGCAGAAATTTAAAATTTTCTACGCATCACCAAGATCAATCTATGGAGTCATCTAGCAACGAGAGAGAGGGAGTGCATCTTCATACCCTTGAAGATCGCTAAGTGGAAGCGTTCAAGAGAACGGGGTTTATGGAGTCGTACTCGTCATGATCCAAATCACCGATGATCCTAGCGCCGAACGGACGGCACCTCCGCGTTCAACACACGTACAGCCCGGTGACGTCTCCCGCGCCTTGATCCAGCAAGGAGAGAGGGAGAGGTTGGGGAAGACTCCGTCCAGCAGCAGCACGGCGGCGTGGTGATGGTGGAGGAGTGCGGTACTCCAGCAGGGCTTCGCCAAGCACTACGAGAGACGAGGAGGGAGAGAGGTAGGGCTGCGCCAAGAGGAAGATCAAATCATGTGTTGGGAAGCCCTCAATACCTCAAGTATATATAGGGGAAGGGGAGGGGCTGTGCCCCCATCTAGGGTTCCCTCCCTAGGGGTGGAGGCAGCCCCAAAACCCATCTAGGATTGCGGCCAAGGGGGGGAAGAGAGGGGGCACCCTAGGGTGGGCCTTAAGGCCCATCTGGACCTAGGGTTTGCCCCCTTCCCACTCTCCACGCGCCTTGGGCCTTGGTGGGGGGGGCGCACCAGCCCACCTGGGGCTGGTCCCCTCCCACACTTGGCCCACACAGCCTTTAGGGGCTGGTGGCCCCACCTGGTGGACCCCCGGGACCCTCCCGGTGGTCCCGGTACGTTACTGATAGCACCCGAAACTTTTCCGGTGACCAAAACGGGACTTCCCATATATAAATCTTTACCTCCGGACCATTCTGGAACTCCTCATGACATCCGGGATCTCATCCGGGACTGCGAACACATTCGGTAACCGCGTACATACTTTCCCTATAACCATAGCGTCATCGAACCTTAAGTGTGTAGACCCTACGGGCTCGGGAGTCATGCAGACATGGTCGAGACAACTCTCCGGTCAATAACCAACAGCGGGATCTGGATATCCATGTTGTCTCCCACATGCTCCACGATGATCTCATTGGATGAACCACGATGTCAAGGATTCAATCAATCCCGTATACAATTCCCTTTGTCTATCGGTACGATACTTGCCTGAGATTCGATCGTCGGTATCCCGATACCTTGTTCAATCTCGTTACCGGCAAGTCTCTTTACTCGTTCCGTAACACATCAAGGGATCATCCCTTGATCAACTCCTTGGTCACATTGTGCACATTATGATGATGTCCTACCGAGTGGGCCCTAAGATACCTCTCCGTTTACACGGAGTGACAAATCCCAGTCTCGATTCGTGCCAACCCAACAGACACTTTCGGAGATACCCGCAGTGCACCTTTATATCCACCCAGTTATGTTGTGATGTTTGGTACACCCAAAGCATTCCTACAGTATCCGGGAGTTGCACAATCTCATGGTCTAAGGAAATGATACTTGACATTAGAAAAGCTTTTAGCATACGAACTACACGATCTTGTGCTAGGCTTAGGATTGGGTCTTTTCCATCACATCATTCTCCTAATGATGTGATCCTGTTATCAACGACATCCAATGTCCATGGTCAGGAAACCGTGACCATCCATTGATCAACGAGCTAGTCAACTAGAGGCTTACTAGGGACATGGTGTTGTCTATGTATCCTCACATGTATCTGAGTTTCCTATCAATACAATTCTAGCATGGATAATAAATGATTATCATGAACAAGGAAATATAATAATAACTAATGTAACATCCCAAATTTGCAATTTGGAATGTTATACACTAGATCATCATGCATAGCATATTTTCTTGCATTTTGGTCGATCCTAGAAATTTCACGCAACTCAAGGACCTTCGGAGAGAGTTGGAGATTTCGTTATTTTCATATGTGAGAGTTTTCTCAAATTTGAAAAGAGGATCATTTGATTTATTTATTTCATTTTCAATTATTTTTCCAATATCAAAAAAATGAGAGAGGGAATAATATGACTTTCCCAAAGTTAGGAAAAATGAAGATCTAATGAATAAATCAAATTTTGGTTTTGCCGGAGTTTTGTTTGCTTTTTATTTGGATAGGGAAAAATGCGCGTTTTCAAAAATTGCATTTTTTTGGCCCGGAGAAAAGCTCATTTTGTTCGACTCATTTTAGGAGTCGGGGAAAATTTACTTTAGATTTTTTCGGAGTTCGTTTAGTTTTCTTTTCTTTTGTTTTTCTGCGTGCGTAACCGTTTAAAAAAAAGGAGACCGCAGCGCCCGCCTGGGCCAAGGGCCCAGCCGCCCCGTGCACCAGGCGCAGCCGCCAGCCCCGCCGCCTGCCTTGCGCCGCCCCTAGGCCGAGTCCTAGTAGGACTCTAACCCCCCCTCCTATTGCTTGCCCCCTCCCCCAAGAAACCCCCCCCACCACCTATATAAATACCCCCATAACCCCCCACCCTCTCCCCACACCACCCCAAGCCCTTAGCCGCCGCTGCCTATAGCCGCCTTAGCCGCGCCGCCGCCGCCGGAGCCCCTCGCCGGAGCCTCGCCGGAGGTAGCCCCGCGCCGCGCCTCTTTTTCTTTCCCCGGTTCGGTTTTTCTTAAAAGAACCGTTCCGTTTCTTTTCCGTTTTCTTTCCGGTTTTTCCTTTCGGTTTCTTTTCCGAAAACCCTAGATCGGTTTTCGTTCTTCTTTCGGACCGTTCGTCTCAACGAACGTGATCACCGATTATTCCCGGTTAACGAACGTCCGTTCGTTTAACCATTCGTCTCTTTCTTTTCATCGGATTTATTCCGCGATCGTGATCTCAGATCTGATCTTCGTTCTAGTCTTTCTTCTCGCTCGTTTATCGGAATCAGGTGATTCAAGCGCCTGGAGTTTCGTTTTGAAACCGCCGTTCCGACTAATCAACTTGAACAAGTTTTTGCCACAATAAAATTTGACCTAGTTTCAACCTGCTAGAACCGAGTTGTTTTCTTCCGCCGTTTGTTTTCCGTTTCTTTGTTCGGCTCGTTCTTTCTTTGCAACCGGAGTTCTTAAGTTGAACTTTCTGGTTCGTTCTCTTGTTCGAGTTTTTCCTGTGCATTAGATGAGTACTTATTGTGTGCTTGTTGTTTGTCTGTGATAGATCACCCGGATTGCGCCGCTTGTTACTTCGAAACCCTAGGACTCGCGGATTCTCAGCAAGGCAAGTAACACTTTGATCATACCTTTTCTACAACCCATGTTTTATTGCATTAGATCAATCCTCTCACATTGCATGATTAGGATCTAATTAAATTGTGGGATGGGAAGTAGATGAGGTAGTACCTATTACCTGTATTATTATGAAACCTTTGGGAGTTGCTTCTACGCTTGCTTATTATGCCATGCTATGCTAGTAGACGTGGATTGGGTGAGTGATATCCATGACAGATGTGAGATTGATAATTTAATGGTTTACCTAAGGTGGCAACTTAAACACACATCTGGGTGGATTGAGGCACCTGATGTCTATCAGGACTTGCCTGTTTTTATTTCGGACCGCCACCCAGGCTCAAAGGGATCATAAGATCATTCATGCTAGTAACTTCCGTGTGCAGCCACAAGCCATTATGGGCTCTGGCATAGTTGACTAAGTCGTGCGAACTCTTACAGGATAGACTAGCAGATGTAGGGGAAAGTAGGTGTACCGGTCTATCCATCGTAAGGTGCTAGCGCTTCTGAAAGACTGTGTCTCGGTCATCCGTCTTCTCAAACACCATGTAGTGCGAGAAACTAAACGGAGGCGATCGAGTCTTGTGGGGAAAAGTGCGCAAACCTCTGCAGAGTGTAACAAACTAATCATGATTAGCCGTGTCCCCGGTTATGGACAACTTGAGTATCTAGTACTTGAATATCATGTGAATCTCATCACATTACTTCTAATTAATGTTGTTGGGTTTTAATTGTTCACTTAATTGGGATCGGAATGCTGTCAACCATTCTCGATGTTTAACAACTACCATGATAGTTAAATAAATTTATTCCTTTGCAGTAGGGAAAAACTGGCTTTACGCAAAACTGTAACCATAGAGCTCTCCACCAGCCATATATGCATATAGTATAGCTGTTTCATTCCATTACTCTCTATGTGTTACATTGCCAGCATATTCCATGTGCTGACCCGTTTTCGGGCTGCAACTTTCATGTTGCAGACTTTTCAAACGACGAGTAAGGTGCTTTTAGGTCGTGGTTCTATACTCAGTGATGCCGTTGGAGTTAATGGACCCATTTATCTTCCGAGTCTTCCGCTGTTATCGTTATTAGATGGCCTTAAGCCATATTTATTGTAATAAGTTATCTTTGAGACATCGATGTAATAAGTGTGTGATTGCAACTCTGCTATAAATCCTTCGAAGTACTGTGTGGTGTCAGCATTACTGATCCAGGGATGACACCGGAGCACAGTAGACTTGATCCATTCGGGTCGGGTCGTACAACTAATTTATTATTGCTTCTAGGGCATATTTCCAACAGTCTCCCACTTGCACTAGAGTCAATAATCTAGTTCATATCGCTATGTGAATAACACTCAAGGTCACATCGCCATGTGACTAACACCCAAGAGTTTACTAGAGTCAATAATCTAGTTCACATTACCATGTGATTAACACTCAATGAGTTCCGGGTTTGATCATGTTATGCTTGTGAGAGATGTTATAGTCAACGGGTCTGAACCTTTCAGATCCGTGTGTGCTTTACAAATCTCTATGTCATCTTGTAGATGCAGCTACCACGCTCTATTTGGAGTTATTCCAAATAACTGTTCTACTATACGAATCCGGTTTACCACTCAGAATCATCCAGATTAGTGTCAAAGATTGCATCGGCGTAACCCTTTACGAAGAACTCTTTTATCACCTCCATAATCGAGAAAATTCCTTAGTCCACTAGTTACTGAGGATAACCTTGACCGTTGTCCTGTGATCCATTCCTAGATCACACTTGTACCCCTTGACTGACTCATGGCTTGGCACACTTCAGGTGCGGTACACAACATAGCATACTATAGAGCCTACGTCTAAAGCATAGGGGACGACCTTCGTCCTTTCTCTCTCTTCTGCCGTGGTCAGGTATTGAGTCTTACTCAATACTCACACCTTGTAACACAGCCAAGAACTCCTTCTTTGCTGATCTATTTTGAACTCCTTCAAAATCTTGTCAGGATATGTATTCATTTGAAATTACTATTAAGCATTTTTTATCTATCCTTATAGATCTTGATGCTCAATATTCAAGTAGTTTAATCCAGGTTTTCCATCGAAAAACACTTTTCAAATAACCCTACATGCTTTCCAGAAATTCTACATCATTTCTGGTCAACAATATGTTAACAACGTATACTCATCAAAAATTCTATAGTGCTCTCACTCACTTCTTTGGAAATACAAGTTTCTCATAAACTTTGTATAAAGCCAAAATCTTTGATCATCTCATCAAAGCGTACATTCCAATTCCGAGATGCTTAATCCAGTCCTTAGAAGGATTGCTGGAGCTTTGCATACTTGTCAGAATCTTTCAGGATTGACAAAACCTTCTGGTTGTATCACATACAATCTTTCCTCAAGAAAAACGTCGAGGAAACAATGTTTTGACATCCTTTCTGCAAGATTTCATAAATAATGCAGTAACTGCTAACATAATTCCAACAGACTCTTAGCATCGCTACGAGTGAGAAAGTCTCATCGTAGTCAACTCCTTGAACTTGTCGGGAAACATCTTAACGACAAGTCGAGCTTTCTTAATGGTGACACTTACCATCAATGTCTGTCTTCCTTTTAAAATCCATCTGCACCCAATAGCCTTACGACCATCAAGTAGTTCTTTTAAAGTCTATACTTTGTTTTATACATGGATCCTCTCTCGGATTTTATGGCCTCGAGCCATTCGTCGGAATCTGGACCCACCATCGCTTCTCCAAAGCTCGTAGGTTCATTGTTGTCTAGCAACATGACTTCCAAGACAAGATTACGTACCACTCTGAAGTAGTATGCATCCTTGTCGACCTATGAGGTTTGGTAGTGACTTGATCCGAAGTTTCATGATCACTATCATAAGCTTCCACTTCAATCGGTGTAGGTGCCACAGGAACAACTTCCTGTGCCCTACTCCACACTAGTTGAAGTGACGGTTCAATAACCTCATCAAGTCTCCACCATCCTCCCACTCAATTCTTTCGAGAGGAACTTTTCCTCGAGAAAGGACCTGTTTCTAGAAACAATCACTTTTGCTTCCGGATCTGAAATAGGAGGTATACCCAACTGTTTTGGGTATTCTATGAAGATGCATTTATCCGCTTTGGGTTCAAGCTTATCAGCCTGAAACTTTTTCACATAAGCATCGCAGCCCCAAACTTTTAAGAAACGACAGCTTAGGGTTTTTCTAAACCATAGTTCATACGGTGTCGTCTCAACGGAATTGTGTGGTGCCCTATTTATAGTGAGTGCGGTTGTTTCTAATACCTAGCCCATAAACGATAGTGGTAATTCGATAAGAGACATCATGGTATGCACCATATCGAATAGGGTGCAGTTGTGATGTTCGAACACACCATCACACTATGGTGGTCCAGGCGGTATTAGTCGTGAAACAATTTCCATAATGTCTTAATTGTGTGCAAAACTCGTAACTCAGATATTCATCTCTATGATCATATCATAGACATTTTATCATCTTGTCATGACGATCTTCAACTTCACTCTGAGATTACTTAAACCTTTCAATAATTCAGACTTGTGTTTCATCAAGTAAATATACTTAGCATCTACTCAAATCATCTGTGAAGTAAGAACATAACGATATCCACTGCATGCCTCAGCACTCATTGGACTGCACACATCAAAATGTATTACTTCCAACAAGTTGCTTTCTTGTTCCATCTTACTGAAAACGAGGCCTTTCAGTCATCTTGCCCATGTGGTATGATTTGCATGTCTCAAGTGATTCAAAATCAAGTGAGTCCAAACGATCCATCTACATGGAGTTTCTTCATGCATATCTACCAATAGACACGGTCCGCATGTCTCAATCTTTTCAAAACGAGTGAGACCAAAGATCCATCAACGTGGAGCTTCTTCATGCGTTTTATACCATCATGACTCAAATGGCAGTGCCACAAGTATGTGGTACTATCATTACTATCTCATATCTTTTGGCATGAACATGTGTATCACTATGATCGAGATTCAATAAACCATTTATTTTAGGTGCAAGACCATTGAAGGTATTATTCAAGTAAACAGAGTAACCATTATTCTCCTTAAATGAATAGCCGTATGGAGATAAACATAATCCAATCATGTCTATGCTCAACGCAAACACCAAATAACAATTATTTAGGTTTAACACCAATCTCGATGGTAGAGGGAGCGTGTGATGTTTGATCACATCAACCTTGGAAACACTTCCAACATATCGTCATCTCACCTTTAGCTAGTCTCCGTAGCCTTTTATTTCAAGTTACTAACACTTAGCAACCGAACAGGTATTTATTACCCTGGTGCTACTAGGAGTACTAGTAAAGTACATAATAATATAATGTATATTCAAAATACTTCTGTCGACCTTGCCAGCCTTCTCATCTACCAAGTATCTAGGGTAGTTCTGCTTCAGTGACCGTTCCCCTCATTATAGAAGCACTTAGTCTCGGGTTTCATTCAACCTTGGGTTTCTTCACTAGAGCAGCAACTGATTTGCCGTCTCATTAAGTATCCCTTCTTTCCCATGCCCTTCTTGAAACTAGTGGTTTTACTAACCATCAACAATTGATGCTCCTACTTGATTTCTACTTTCACGGTGTCAAACATCGCGAATTGCTCAAGGATCATCATGTCTATCCCTGATATGTTATAGTTCATCACTAAGCTCTAATAGCTTGGTGGTAGTGACTATGGAGAACTATCACTATCTCATCTGGAATATTAACTCCCACTCGATTCAAGCGATTGTAGTACTCAGACAATCTGAGCACATGCTCAACGATTGAGCTTTATTCCCTTAGTTTGCAGGCTTAAGAAACTTGTCAGAGGTCTCATACCTCTTGACGTGGGCATTAGTCTGAAATCCCAATTTCAGTCTTTGGAACATCTCATATGTTCTACGACGTTTCAAAAACGTCTTTGGTGCCACAATTCTAAACTGTTAGTATTACACACTGAACTATCACGTAGTCATCAAAACGTGTATGTCAGATGTTTCCCAACATCTACAGATGATGCTCGAGGTTCAATGCACTGAGCGGTGCATTAAGGACATAGCCCTTCCGTGCAGCAATGAGGACAATCCTCAGTTCACGGACTCAGTCCGCATAATTGCTACTGTCAACTCTCAACTAAATTTTCTCTAGGAACATATCTAAAACAGTAGAACCAAAGCGTGAGCTACGACATAATTTGCAAAGACCTTTTGACTATGTTCATGATAATTAAGTTCATCTAATCAAATTATTCAATGAACTCCCACTTAGATAGATATCCCTCTAGTCATCTAAGTGATACATGATCCGAGTCAACTAGGCCGTGTCCGGTCATCACGTGAGACGGACTAGTCATCATCGGTGAACATCTTCATGTTGATTGTATCCACTATACGACTCATGTTCGACCTTTCGGTCTTCCGTGTTCCGAGGCCATGTATGTACATTCTAGGCTCGTCAAGTTAACCTAAGTGTATTGCATGTGTAAATCTGGCTTACACCCGTTGTATGCGAACTTTAGAACCTATCACACCCGATCATCACGTGGTGCTTCGGAACAACGGATCTTAGCAACGGTGCATAGTTAGGGGGAACACAGTCCTTGATATTTTAATGAGGGATCATCTTATTTATGCTACCGTCGTTCTAAGCAAATAAGATGTAAAAACATGACAAACATCACATGCAAATCATACAGTGACATGATATGGCCAATATCATCTTGCGCCTTTGATCTCCATCTTCGAGGCGTGGCATGAACACCATCATCATCGGCATGACACCATGATCTCCATCATCGTGTCTACATGAAGTTGCCTCGCCAACTATTACTTCTACTACTATGGCTGACGGTTAGCAATAAAGTAAAGTAATTACATGGCGTTTTCATTGACACACAGGTCATAAATAAATTAAGACAACTCCTATGGCTCCTGTCGGTTGTCATACTCATCGACATGCAAGTCGTGATTCCTATTACAAGAACATGATCAATCTCATACATCACATATATCATTCATCACATCCTTTTGGCCATATCACATCACATAGCATACCCTTCAAAAACAAGTTAGACGTCCTCTAATTGTTGTTGCATGGTTTTACATGGCTGCTATGGGTTTCTAGCAAGAACGTTTCTTACCTACGCAAAAACCACAACGTGATATGCCAATTTCTATTTACCCTTCATAAGGACCCTTTTCATCGAATCCAATCCGACTAAAGTGGGAGAGACAGACACCCGCTAGCCACCTTATGCAACTAGTGCATGTCAGTCGGTGGAACCTGTCTCACGTAAGAGTACGTGTAAGGTCGGTCCGGGCTGCTTCATCCCACAATGTCGCCGAATCAAGATAAGACTAGTAACGGCAAGCAGATTGAACAAATCATCGTCCAGAACTACTTTGTGTTCTACTCGTGCATAGAATCTACGCATAGACCTAGCTCATGATGCCACTATTGGGGATCGTAGCAAAAATTTAAAATTTTCTACGCATCACCAAGATCAATCTATGGAGTCATCTAGCAACAAGAGAGAGGGAGTGCATCTTCATACCCTTGAAGATTGCTAAGCGGAAGCGTTCAAGATAACGTGGTTGATGGAGTCGTACTTGTCGTTATCCAAATCACCGATGATCCTAGCGCCGAACGGACGGCACCTCCGCGTTCAACACACGCACAACCCGGTGACGTCTCCCGCGCCTTGATCCAGCAAGGAGAGAGGGAGAGGTTTGGGAAGACTCCGTCCAGCAGCAGCACGATGGCGTGGTGATGGTGGAGGAGCGCGGGACTCCAGCAGGGCTTCGCCAAGCACTACGAGAGACGAGGAGGGAGAGAGGTAGGGCTGCGCCAAGAGGAAGATCAAATCATGTGTTGGGAAGCCCTCAATACCTCAAGTATATATAGGGGAAGGGGAGGGGCTGCGCCCCCATCTAGGGTTCCCTCCCTAGGGGTGGCGGCAGCCCCAAAACCCATCTAGGGTTGCGGCCAAGGGGGGAAAGACAGGGGGCGCCCTAGGGTGGGCCTTAAGGCCCATCTGGACCTAGGGTTTGCCCCCTTCCCACTCTCCACGCGCCTTGGGCCTTGGTGGGGGGGCGCACCAGCCCACCTGGGGCTGGTCCCCTCCCACACTTGGCCCACACAGCCTTCTGGGGCTGGTGGCCCCACCTGGTGGACCCCCGGGACCCTCCCGGTGGTCCCGGTACGTTACCGATAGCACCCGAAACTTTTCCGGTGACCAAAACGGGACTTCCCATATATAAATATTTACCTCAGGACCATTCCGGAACTCCTCGTGACGTCCGGGATCTCATCTGGGACTCTGAACAACATTCGGTAACCGCGTACATACTTTCCCTATAACCCTAGCGTCATTGAACCTTAAGGCCTCCTTTGGTTCAAAGGATAGGAATTTTATAGGAATAGGAAAAGTATAGGAAATGAGGTGTATGCATTTCCAATCCTGTGGCTGCTTAGATCATAGGAATAGGAAATTAAATGCCCTTTGGTTCACAGGATAGGAACACACATAGGAAACATAAAGAAATAATATTTTAATTTAAAGCAACTAGCCGTTAGTTGCTCTCAAGCAACTAGCCGTTACATGGTTATACAAGACTTCTCTCCCTATATATCATCTTGTTGTGGAGGTCAAAACACACACATCTCATCTTCAGAATACACACAAATCTCATCTTTAGTTTATGGTTAGCTAACCAAAGAAGGAACCCCGCCAGCAGCTTCTAGCACGGTCATCAACAACAACCAGGATAACATAAACAACAGGTTAGTACATATGCATTGACAATATGATTTAGCTCCATATTTTATTTGTTGATCCACATCTCACTGATAGAACATACAAATATTTTCAGCATTTCTTGCTGATTTACACACATTTTAATGGATCCAAGCTATCATAGGAGGTCACAGATGGAGGATGAATTCATGTTATTTGTCTTCCCTACCATGGAAGAAGGAAGAGAGAGAAAACCAATGCATACATCTAGTCTTACAAGAGCTGCTTATGTCCAGGAAATCGTAAATGCGCATGAAAGCTTATGCAAAGGCATTTCAGAATGGAGGCTTACATCTTTCATGCTCTGGTTGAGAAGCTGCGTGAGAATGAAATACTTGAAGATTCAACAATAGTCTCCTTGGAAGAAAAGGTTGCAATATTTTTATATGCAGTTGCAAAAAATGCCAGTAATGAAACCTTGCAGGATAGGTTCCAGCACAGTGGGCAAACCATCAGTCGACACTTTGGAGATGTACTAGAGGCAATTACAAAGCTTGCAAGCATCTATATACGCCCACCTTCTCTTCGACCACATCCAATCTTGAGGAGATCACATTTCCATCCCTACTTCAATGTAAGCATACATTTTCATATATTTCTGACTTTGTATTGGTAAATGTAATGTGGTTGTTTGAAGTTTTATTCAAAATAATATCTCATGATATAATATGAATACAGGATTGCATTGGTGCTATTGATGGTACACATATTCCAATGACTATCTCACCACATGAACAAGACCCATATCGAAACAGAAAGCAAACAATCACACAAAATGTTATGGTTGCATGTGACTTTGATTTGAGGTCTGTGCATGTGCATCCTGGCTGGGAAGGATCAGCCTCGGATGCAAGGGTTCTCCAAGATGCACTTAACCATGGATTTCAGGTACCTCATGGTAAATATTATCTTGTAGATGTGGGATATGCAAACACACCACAGTTTCTTGCCCCATACCGTGGAACCAGATACCATTTGCAAGAACAAGCACAAGTACGTCAAAGGCCGAGGAATCGTAGAGAACTATTCAACCTTAGTTGGTATTGTAGTCCTTTGACTAAACTCATGGCCTTGAATACCAAAGTCTATCATCCTTCCTTGATCATCCATCTAAAGAAACTGAATTGTATTATTAGTGGGACTAGTGAGAGCTGAGAGATGAGTCAAGCCACAGTCAATTATATTGCCTGGTCAGAGTTACAAGAGTACAAGTAGGGAACGCAGGAACTGCTCCCGTGATGGACGGCACCAACTATACATCTGTGCTATTAGATTAGGACTCTAAGCTTGCAAACTGAGCAATTAAATTAGGACTGCGCGTCTAATTTTTGTTGGGCCCTTTCCTAAAAAATCTAGGGATTGGGTTGGACTAGAGACTCATGATACGGGGGATTTCTAGGGGCATCTCACACCGGCAAGATGTACAGGACTATGGAAAACGTTTATTTCCATTTGACTTATTTCTCACGCGCGTAAACCTCCTCCAGAGCCGTCGGATCGCTGCTGATTGTGCGGCTGTTTCTGTCCCGGTCGGGTCACGTGCAGCCCGACCAGGTGCGTTGGTTGACTCGTCGATTGATTGCAACATCGACCCCAGGTGAGATCTTGCTCTGTTTCCTTCCTCCTCTTCCATTTCGTCCTCTTCCCCACCTTCTTCCCCTCGCGCAGATCCAACCATCGTGCGATGCGATGGTCGACGCTGCTGCTAGGGAAAGGAACGGCGGCGCCGGCGGCTGGTGTGGGAGTGGAGACACGTGCATCATTGTCGCACTCCATGGACGATGACGACGCAGATTCCAAGTTTGTCTTCCAGATCTCAACATTTTTGTCTTCCGCCATCCCAAAACACGCGATGCAGTAGTGGATCCGTGGTAGCGGTGGGGCTTGTCGCATCTGCTTGCCCGGAGGGGGCAGTGCGGGATGGGGTTGGGTTTATCTCGTCAGATCTGCTAGACAGGAGGAGGGGGAGCGGGTCGGGGTTGGGGATGTGCTCGTCGGAGCTGCTATGCAGGAGGTTGGAGAGCGTGTTGGGGTTGGGGTTGTGCTCGTCGGAGGAGGAAGTGCTCGTCGGAGGTGTGCTTTTTGGTGTTTGAGGGGTGGTGTCCGTAGGTGTGCCCAGGTGTTAGTTGCATCGAAACGTAAGCTGGTAATCTGACTTGTTTTGCTAGTTTAAACCAAATTCAGTTTTGAATCTAAATTTCTTAGTCTTGTTGCAGCAGGGTAATTTTCAGACTAGCACTAGAGCACACCTCATTTTTTTACTCCGTCTTTTGGAGTAGAGCACACCTCAATTTCTATGGGAACTTTAACCGGAAATTGAATGTTAGTTGCAGCAGAGTTTTTTTGTTAATTGCATTTTGTACGGATTCAGCCTAGCTAGCTTGCTTTTGTGTTTGTTTTGCTTGCTTGCTTGTTGATAGCCTAACATAGCTTATCCATTCATTCCATTTACTTAACTACCAATTCATCCATTGAAATCACTGCCACACTCATTTTTTCATTTTAGTTTGTGCTTCCCTGGTAGGTAATTTCATAACAATCATAGCATGCCCTCTATACTTTAGTTTTCTGCTGAACTCAACTGAAGCAAATAGGCATCACAGCACGCTGCCTGTATGTGGATGCCCTGCTGCTAAAGGCAGCGAAATGCTCTGCCTCACCCATACTAAGTTTGTTAATTAAGCGGTTTTTCCATGGCAAAAGAAATGTGAGGTCACACTATGCTAGTCTAAAACACGACTGCTCCCACCCATGAGGTTTAGGTTTTTTTTGGAACTTAACTTGAAAATTGAATGTTATGTTCGTCTAGTTTAAATTAAAGTCAGTATGTAACTGAACCTGAATTTTTTAGTTGTATTGCAGCACACCATCTTTTTTCCGTACAGATTCAGCTTTGTTTTTAGAAGTAAGGCTCTGTTATTTTAGTGGTAGTGTTGTGCTGCAATACTACAGTCACATATAGATGATGCATCCTCATGCTCTTTCTTTTTCTTCTTCTTTTTTTGCAGAATGGACGAGGACGAATGTACTGCTGATGGGTCATTCTCAACACGTTTCTCAGCAACCCGGCTGCGTCAAGTTGCGAATCTTCAGTCTGAAACTAAGAAGAAAATTATTAGCAAAAGCAGCTTTGGGTCCCTCCTAAACATCAGTTCTTTCTCTGTGCCGGCTGATTTGCTTGATTGGATAGTGATGAAAATTGACACAGAAAAGGCAATGTTTAGGTATGCATGACAAGCATAATGCACCATCATCTTTTTACCTTTGTATTTGCTTGTCGGTGGTTCCTCGTGTAGCAATTAATTTTGTTGTGTTTTTCACATTATTATGTTGCATCTATTTTTTGCAGTCACAAGAAGAAGTCTATATTGTTCACGAAAGACATGGTGCGAAAAAATTTCAATGTACCTTCTGGGTCAAGGCCAGTGGAGCTGTTGAGGAGGAATGAGTCTCATGCGCTCCGTGAACCCTATCGAGTAGGGTCAAGGTCTCCAATGAAGCATGCTATTCAAGTGCTGAAGGCAACAGATGATCGTGATGTAGTTTCCATCAACAGGACTCGGGTGCTTTTATGCATTGCTCTCGTGCTATCTCCTGGGACTGGCAACATGGTCCCCCTAGAGGATGTTGCGAGCTTGGTTGACATGGACAAGATCAATGAGTTTGCGTGGGATGAGCATTTCCTGGCTGCTGCTTTGAAGGAGGTGAAGAAGTACCAAAAGAAGAGGGAGGCAGGAAAAAGTGGATTTTGGATTGGCGGTTGTCTGCCCATGTTCGCGGTATGTCAAATGATCCTGTTACTTTTGTCTATTTTCTTTCTTTTATTATTCACTCCAGTATCATTTGTAGCATCCAGAAGCTTTGCTCACAATGGCATTTTGATTGTTTTTTAGGTAATTTACATGGATTTTGTCGATGTGCCTCGTGGGTTGGTCTCTGAGCATAGATTCAACTACTCTCTTCCAAGGGCATGTTTCATTTGCAACAACGACTTCAAGTTGCTAGAAGAAATTGATAAAAACAAGCTCAGCCTTGATAGAATTGAATTTGGAAACGGAATGTAATACCTCTTTTCCTCCTTTCAATTATCTCAACTCTTTTTGTTTGTGCTGCCTTTATTTTTGATCTGATGACCAACCTTTTTTTGATAATCTGCAGCTTCATCGTTTGCCAGAGATACCATATGTATCAATTGTGAGTTGCAACGAAGATGATTGCGAGAACAACAATGTGGATGGAGTTAGTGGAGGTGGAAACATTCCCGAGATACCAGCCAATCCAGTCACAGATGGGAGAGAGACCGGTGGCGATGTGTGCGGCTCTCTAGATGAGTGGCTGCAGCCGCTTCCTTCTAGTCAAGACCTGGAGGTAAGCATGTTTTTTTCTTTGTTTATTTTGTCTTCAATTTCTTTTCAGTAAATTAGTAGTAAATAATTAGTGCATGCATTGATGATGTAAAACTCAACTTTTTTCTCTGTTTCATTCTCGTTTTTCTCTTTGAAGCAGATCCCACCTCACATGCTCCCATTATATGAGAAGCACAAGAAGTTGCATGCGGCATAAGTGAAGAATGTTCTGACATCCTTCGGCCAGATAATGCAGTCAATTTTCTGCAAGCGTGTAGCACGTATTTTGGTTGAAGCAAACTCCATTGCTGCAACTTCCAAGGCACAGGTGTCTGAAGGTGTTACTTTTGATGTTCCAGCAAGCAATGCAGCAGGAGCATGTGACACCAGGGCTCCACCCCAAACTAGCCCTACAGTTCACATGGGTGCCACAGCACAAGAAGTCGAGGTTGAGATGGAAGCTGCAGGTTGTCCCGACACCAACCAGAATGGACATGATCAGGACATTTTTTTGGATAAAATGCAGTGTTGCGATAAAGTTGGGAAGGAAGATGCGGAGTTTGTTCAGGATAAGGGGGACCAGGAGGAGGTGGTAGCCCCTGAATACGTGGCGGGAGATGCAAAAGTCCCATGTGTTACTGATGAGGCTGGGCGGGTGATTTTATCACAAGGTACCGTGGCTGCATTGGATTCACTTGCGTTAGAATTTGATGATGGTCCTTCATGTAGTCTGTTCAAGAGGGAACCGAAGACTTCGAGTGGTTCAACATGGATCCTGAGACTGCAAGGAAGGTTATGGAAGAGAAAAAGGAAAAGGAAATTAATGGCGTCTCCTCTCCTGATGTTCAACAACCGCTTTCAGCAGGGCCCACCTTCGACAACAGTCCAGTGCTTGCAAGGCAGAGCAGTGGCTCAAAGCTTCCAGTGCAATATGAAGCACCAGCCCCATGCTTCGACACTGATCCGAAGCTTCAAAAGTCATGTGAAACCCGGCCACCTATATATGATGCATCTCCAATTGCATTCACAGCTCCAGTTGTATCTTCAGGGTTTTTTGTCTGCTCACCTTGAGTCATTTAAAAACTAGATTGTACCATGTAGTTAGTTCATCATGTTTTATGTGTTTGCTTTTTTCTTACTTTTGTCTCATGCCAGTGCAACAAGATCGTTTTGAAGCTGAGTTGCATGAGCCAGGGGAGAAGATTGTCGAGGCTACCAGTGGGAGCAGTGCTCGTGTGAAGAAGGCAGTTAAGAAAAGAACGGCCCAGCCTCCTGATGGTGTTCCAAAGATGAAGAGGATCAAGATCGACCGAAAAGATGATGCTCTGTACCAGTAGTATGTGATGAGTAGGTACAAAATACCAAGAGCAAAGAAAGATCTAGTAATGTGAGTCCTTTTTCTGTTTGTTCCCCTTATCCAAATATATGGCGGGTTAGTGGCTTTTTAAAGTACTAATCTCCTGTTCCTTTCTCTTTTCTGTCAACATGTGTTCCTTTGTCCCATGTTGAAATGTTTTGCAGCCCTGATTTCATTGAAATAGAGGACTTCCACACATCACTTCAGAACTTCCATGCTGCATTAAAGCCACGAGCTGATCTTGACAGCGAGGTAATGACACTGTATCTGAAAACTTTCAACTTGGAGCAATTGTACAACAAGAAGAAGCCGAAGAAGTTTGCATTCTCAGTGTTTATGGGGGTTAGTCTATCCTCCATATAGTGATTCTTTTTTGTCACTTTCTTGCAACATACATAAAATCATCTGGCTGTGCTATCTTGTTGCATTTTTACTCTTTTTTCCAGAGTCAATTGGCTATGGATCCTGACTTGTTTGATCACAAGAATTGTGAAAGAGAGTTCAGAAAGGCATGTGAAAATAACCATATTTCAAAAAGCAATCTAGTAAGTTTTTTCTCTTGACTGCTATGACATTTTTTCACCTTATTTTTCTGAAGCATGTTATGTAACATCTAGTTTATTTTTATGTTGCACCCAGCTCTTCATTAGTGTCGTTCAGAATAAGCATTGGGCGGTGGTTGTTGTGAACTTGTTGCACAAGCAATTCAATGTTTTCGACTCGGTCAAGAACGCCACGGATGTTAACTTGCTCCATAAGGCAACCAACAATGTTTTAATGATCTTTGCTTGCTTTATCATTTTGTTTCTTTCATTCTTTTTCAAACCTGTATGCTTCAAAGAAAACAACCCATATTTTCGTAGTTTTTGATTCTGTTTTATTGTGTTGCATCCAATCAGATTGCCAACATAAAGAAAGTTGCAAGCAAAGAATCTTCATTTCATTTTGATCTTGCATTGTTTGAGAAGGTCACCCCAGATCACCCAAAGCAATTAACGCAGTAAGCTTTTTTATTTTCCAGTAATTTTTTGTGCAAATTATAGAGATTTGAATTTGTGGGTGGTTAGTGTTTATTGATTTGGTTGTATCTTTCTATGTTTTTTCTTAGTTATAATTGTGGCTTCTATGCAATTCTTTTCTTGGAAAACTTCGATGGTGTTGTCATGAAGCATTTTGATGAGGTGCCAATTTCTATCCCTTTCTACAAATTGGAGCATACTGTTGTTCTACTTAGGAGCTTACCATTTTCTTTCTATCCATTCCTAATTCTCTGCTTTTTTTCATTTCCATTTGTCACAGAGTTGCATCCCAAACCTCCGGAAACGTATTGCAGCAGATCTTATCAAGAATCCCAGCAATACCTTAGACTCTGCAGACCAGTTGAAGAAGTTGCTGGAACTTTGATTGAAGATCGAAGATCATTTTTCATCATCAACATCTAGGGGGTGGATGGAGTTCGTTCTTCCGGGGAGCTTTTGTGCCTGTCCTTAACTATCTTGTGGGTTGTAGTTCACAACTTTTGCTGTAAACAAGAATGTAGACTCAATATAACAGACGCAAACCCTCTTGTTGGATCGGTATTCGACGTGTGTTTCATGTCTTGGATGGATGTTGATACAACACATTTTAATGAAAAATTTCTTCTGTACCCACACTTGCTTCTTTTAGTATACCTTTTTCTTTTTTTGTTGAACTCCGAATGCAACATATGCTCATGTGATGCATATACTATCACTTTTTTGGTATTATTTTTATATAGTTTTGAGTTTATTGAAAACCAATGTCATTGGTTCTAAATTCTAACTAGGTTTTACATAGAGGTTCACATTTTTTTTCCTTTTTCTTCTTTTTGAAATGCTTCCAGGAAGCAGTCGAGCCCCTATAGAGAATATTTTTAGTTTCCAACTCGTCGCTTCTTCACACAAGGAGCATTTTTTTATACTCAAGAAATTCAAGTTTTGTTGCATAAATATGTTCACCCAGTAACTCTGTTCTCCCATTGAAGCATCAGGATAGCTTTCCAAGGATGACTCTGCTCTTATTTTTTCAGTTTTGTCTCAGTGGACCATCAGTATAAGGAAGCACAAATATATGATATAGACAAATTTAATAAGACCTCATTATTTTTGTCAAACACCGATATGTAGACAGAAACAAAACTAAATTCTGTGAAATTAAATGCATTATAAGCACTGTAAATATATGTATCCTCAGTTGCCCAACACACAAATTAAGCACAAATGTTGTTCAAATAAGAGACTTCTTTTTACATGTTTGAAGCAGGCTTTTTCTCATGTGGACAAAAACTACCATGAAAAAACAGTTCATTTGAGATTGCATACATTCTGGAGGGACACCAAACACTCTAGAGGAAAGCATTTTCAGTCATTTTTCTTCTCTTAATTTGTTCTTCAGAGCCTAAGATCTGTTGCTCTACTAACACCAGCCTCCATTGACATCGCAGCCCTTAGGTAGGGACAATGCTTCACTGCATGATCAGGCTCTTTACAGTAGTTGCATTTCTCAACAGCCATTGCAGCCTTCAACAACTCACATGTTACAACACTGTGATCACCCTCTTTGCAATACGAGCAGATATCTGTTTTCTTCTTTGGTCCAGGTTTCCTTTTGGGCTTGGTTTCTTTCTTCTTCTCATCTGTTTTTGCCTTCTTCTTTTGAGCATCTTCTCGTTGCTCAAGTAAAGTCTTTCTTCTCTTAGACTTCTCCGTCGGTTGCCCTTTCTTCGGCACACGTGCTGGGTTTTGAAGCATGGGTACCTCCCCGGTATCGTGTGCTACATGTGTGGTAGCCGCTTGTTGCTGCTGCGTGGGGCAATCTGGTTGCTTCTCCCCTGGATGTTTTGGCTGTTGTTGCTTTGGTTCAAGTGGTGTCTGTTGCTGCTGCATCTGGGGATGTTTTTGCTGATGAGTTGGCCCCCTTTGATGCATTGCTGTTTGCTGGCTTCCCCCCTGTGTTGTGTTCTGATGATGATCTGGCTGGTGCTGTTGCGCTTCCTGCTGCTCTGGTAGTTCCCCTCTCCTAGCTGCAAGTATAATGGGCTCAAGCACATGAGCTGCATCATTTAGTATTTTGCAGGCAACGTCATTGCTACAAGCTTGGGAGGCCAACCATGTGAATTTTCTGCACAACGAGTTGTACTTGAGTGTATTGTTTGAAGGGAGCGCGAAATCGAGAAGATGGTCGCTACCACCTGTTGGTGTTGTTGCTTGTTCTGACCACCTTTCTAGCAAGTAGCGTTGCGGTATAGCTTGGACATTGAGGTGGACCATCACTCTAATGATGTGTGCACATATGATTCCATTCATCTCAAAACAATTGCAGCTGCACTCAAATGTCTCTTCTGCCAGCACAACATTCACTATAAATATCTTGGGGTCTTCATAGTAATTTGAAAAGAGCTCAAATCTCATGCTTCCAATGTTAGGAGAAGGAACCCGGTTCATCACAAACCCTGTGGAGGTAGTCACTTCTGCTTGAAACTTGCCAAACACATTACGGGTGTAGAAACCAACTGCCTGACGCTCAATTCTGTACCGTGAGTAAAGCGGGGTTGTGGTTGCTGCTCCAATGAAAGCTTGATTGTCCTCACGGTCTAGCATAGTCTCTTGCAACACCTCATACTGTTGCACAAACCTCCAGACCGAGTCCTGAGGATTAACAAATGTCTTGAAGTAGGAGTTTAGTCCCTCTGACCTCCCCATAGTGCTTGTAAAGGGGAAAAACACTTCCGAAAGAATGCTGGAGCCCAGGTTTCACGAGTCTTCCACATGTTGCATAGATGCCTATTATCAACCAAGTCGAAGCAATGTATCATGTGCTGCCAATTCTCTTCAAATTCATCAACCGTGTCAGAATCATTGATGCAAGTGTAGAAAGCTTGCTCAAAAACCTCATCCTTACTCATTATCCTGCCCAACTTCTCACGCGCTTTTCGTTGGACGTGCCATTTGCAGCATCTATGCACCGTGTTGGGCAGCACTTGAGATATGGCAGTTTCCATGGCCTTGTCCTGGTCGGTCATAATGTTTAATGGGTGTTCATTGTTCATCGCAAGCAAAAAATGCTGGAACACCCACTTGAAAGTTTCAATCTGTTCATTTGGCAACAGTGCACAACCCAACAACACCGTTTGCAAGTGGTTGTTGACTCCAACAATCGGAGCGAACGGCATGTTGTACCGATTTGTGCAAAATGTTGTATCAAAGAAGATACAATCTTTGTACTTGGGGTACAATGCCGTTGTCCTCCCATCCACCCAAAAGAGCCCTGTGACAGAGTTGGTCTCCTTGTCAACTGTTTTTGCATAGTAGAATTGAGGGTTCTCAGCTTGCCGCCTCTCAAAGTACTGAATTGTGAAATCCATGTCTCGGAGGTTTAGGTTTTGTCGCAGCTTGGACCGAAAGTTTGAAACATCCTCTTGACATATGGTAGTATCCTGCGGTCTCCGCCACGCACCCTTCCAAGCATTCCCATGCATGACGAAGTTGAGAAGTTTACATCATGCATAGTCATTATGAGATCCTTATCTTCTTCCGGGATTTTGCGGTGTGAGCGGTAGTAGCAGACAAGCTCCGGCTGTGGCATTAGAGGGTGTGTATGCTCTGCAACAAAATGTGATACAGCCCATTTATTGCCTTTGATCCCAACAATCAGGTGAGCTTTGCAATCATGTCGCAGCAGCCGATTCTTTTGACGCTTGCTGCCGACATCCATTTCAAACCAATTCTGTTTGCTAGACGATGCTGCTCCCATTGAGACCCCTTCAGAAGCAGTGCTACTGTCCCCTTTACTTTCCGGCTTCCCTGCATGCACACACTGGAAAACCTTCTTGATAAGTGTTGGAGGACCTCTCTTCTGGCTTTTTTTAGAAGCGCAAATGTGTGTGCCAAAGCCCATCTTGAATGCATATTCATTGTAAAATTCCTTGGCATCATCAATAGAGTCAAATTCCATGCCAACATAGGGCATAAGCGGCTGAGATGAAATATCATCATCCTCTTGATCATCATCGTACATTGCAGCGGTTGAGTTGTGCCCGGCATCCGAAGACATCCCTCCATTTGTTGCAACATGTGGTTGTGCATAGCTCTCCTCACCTCCTGTCTCTTCACCAGCAGCCTAAATGTCCAACAAAACTCAATACATCAGGAATTTTAATACTAGTACCATTTTTTGTTTTCTATGCAACAGTATGTAAATGCTAAATTATATCAGTTAGTAA
This sequence comes from Triticum urartu, assembly GCF_003073215.2. NCBI lineage: Eukaryota > Viridiplantae > Streptophyta > Magnoliopsida > Poales > Poaceae > Triticum > Triticum urartu. The sequence continues at coordinate 633,591,103 of NC_053023.1, forward strand.
TGACCATTTCAACAGAAGAAGGAAGAAGCAAGAAGCAATCATGCACATTTCTTAAGTTCAACACTCCATAGTGGAAACAATAGTTTTTGAATTTTTCAACAACAACAATCTCAATCTACTGAACCACTGTAATCATCTAGGCAATGAAAACTTTCCTGAACTTCTTCATTTTTTACAGAAGGAGTTAAGTCAATGAAACTAAACTTTTCTGAACTTTCGATTTTTTTATTGCAGCAGCCTACAGTTTCTGTTTCTGTTTTTTTTCAAATGCACACCACTGGAAACATAATAGTACTAGTACTAATGAAACTGAACATTTTTGTTGAAAATTCCTTCTAAATTTTTTTCATCGACAGTATACTGAAGCTGCATTACCAACTGAAGCTCCATTACTAACTGAATCTGCTGCATTACTAACTGAAGCTCCATTAAAATTCTTTTTCACTGAATGTGCTGAAATATGCTGCATTACTAACCGAATCTCATTTACTAACTGAAACTCCATTACTAACTGAAGCTCCATTGCAACAAATAATGGAAGCATGTGCGCTAGGGGTAAAAGAGCTTACCCAATATGCAGAGGAATTAACGAAATTGACTGTAGCTGCGGATGGTGGTTTTTCTGGGAAGAACACCGGCGGATTTCGGTAGCTGCTCGTCACGGGTGCTTCGTAGCTCGCCGGAGGTGGATCCGTCCACCTGGATGCAGCGGATCCATGGGAGGTTGGAGCTGAGACGGAGGCGAGCATATCCCTGTAGATATGTTGCGCTATCGGGGTCGATGCAGGGGTCGGGGGAGAAGCGCTGTGATGATTCGGGGCGGCGGTGCACTGCCAGATGTCCTATGGATGTTCAATTTTGGCGGCGGAGCGGCGCCGGAGGGTGGGGGAGCGGCAGCCGTCGCCGCCCGCGATCTGCGGGGGACCAGGCGAGGTGTTGTCTGTTTCCATCTTTGTTGCGTTGCAGCATGAGCGTTGTTGCAACGATTTGTCGGTGGCAACGACCGCTCCTGGCCCAGTTTCTATCTGGATCGGACAGCGGAGACGCGTCCAATCGAACGGCTATGGAGGCGACTTAAAACTGGCAGATATAAGCCGACTTTTTTGTAGTAGTCGCCCAGGACTATTTCTCCATTAATTAGCACCAGATCTGAAAATCAGTAGAGAAGGAAAGATTCGTACCTGAAGAGACTTGCGGCAGATGGATGCCGCTGGAGCTTGGTGGCTAGCTGGTCGACGGTAGATGCTCCAGCTTGCCGGTGGTTCCTGCCCGCCGCCTGGATGGGGTCGCGTCGCGCGGCCGTCTGCCGCCGTCCTCCCTGTCGGTCGGTCTTCAAGGTGGGAGCTGCGCCGTTCTGTGTGAGGAGAGGAGGGGCGGCTGGACATGTCGATTTTGCTTCTTTTCCCCTCCCTCTCTCTATTTGTGCGCGAGTGAGCGAAGCGACCGAGCAAAAAAAAGGGAGGGAACAGTTGTCGCCGCGCGCGTCGTTCGCGCCAGGAAGTTTTCCATTAGGTTGGACCTCTTTTTTCTGTTCCTGCGAAATGTGAAGGAAAGGAAGATATCCTGTACAAGAATAGGATGACATTCCTGTGAACCAAAGGCCTCCAAAGGATTATTTCCTACAAAAAATATCCTATCCTACAAAAAACCTATAAAAATCCAGTGAACCAAAGGAGGCCTAAGTGTGTAGACCCTACGGGCTCGGGAGTCATGCAGACATGGCCGAGACAACTCTCCGGTCAATAACCAACAGCGGGATCTAGATATCCATGTTGGCTCTCACATGCTCCACAACGATCTCATCGGATGAACCATGATGTCAAGGATTCAATCAATCCCGTATACAATTCCCTTTGTCTATCGGTACGATACTTGCCCAAGATTCGATCGTCGGTATCCCGATACCTTGTTCAATCTCGTTACCGGCAAGTCTCTTTACTCTTTCCGTAACACATCATCCCATGATCAACTCCTTGGTCACATTGTGCACATTATGATGATGTCCTACCGAGTGGGCCCAGAGATACCTCTCCGTTTGCACGGAGTGACAAATCCCAGTCTCGATTCGTGCCAACCCAACAGACACTTTCGGAGATACCCGTAGTGCACCTTTATAGCCACCCAGTTACGTTGTGACGTTTGGTACACCCAAAGCATTCCTACGGTATCCGGGAGTTGCACAATCTCATGGTCTAAGGAAATGATACTTGACATTAGAAAAGCTTTTAGCATACGAACTACACGATCTTGTGCTAGGCTTAGGATTGGGTATTGTCCATCACATCATTCTCCTAATGATGTGATCCCGTTATCAACGACATCCAATGTCCATGGTCAGGAAACCGTGACCATCCATTGATCAACGAGCTAGTCAACTAGAGGCTTACTAGGGACATGGTGTTGTCTATGTATCCACACATGTATCTGAGTTTCCTATCAATACAATTCTAGCATGGATAATAAACGATTATCATGAACAAGGAAATATAATAATAAATAATTTATTATTGCCTCTAGGGCATATTTCCAACACTATGCACACAGGTGACAGGCGGGTGTCAGTTTCTCCAACTTTAGTTGAACCGAGTGTGGCTACGCCCGGTCCTTGAGAAGGTTAAAACAGCACCAACTTGACAAACTATCGTTGTGGTTTTGATGCGTAGGTAAGAACGGTTCTTGCTAAGCCCGTAGCAGCCACGTAAAACTTGCAACAACAAAGTAGAGGACGTCTAACTTATTTTTGCAGGGCATGTTGTGATGTGATATGGTCAAGACATGATGCTATATTTTATTGTATGAGATGATCATGTTTTGTAACCGAGTTATCAGCAACTCGCAGGAGCCATATGGTTGTCGCTTTATTGTATGCAATGCAATCGTCCTGTAATGCTTTACTTTATCACTAAGCGGTAGCGATAGTCGTTGAAGCATAAGATTGGCGAGACGACAACGATGCTACGATGGAGATCAAGGTGTCACACCGGTGACGATGGTGATCATGACGGTACTTCGGAGATAGAGATCACAAGTACAAGATCATGATAGCCATATCATATCACTTATATTGATTGCATGTGATGGTTATCTTTTATGCATCTTATCTTGCTTTGATTGACGGTAGCATTACAAGATGATCTCTCACTAAATTTCAAGATAAAAGTGTTCTCCCTGAGTATGCACCGTTGCCAAAGTTCGTCGTGCCCAGACACCACGTGATGATCGGGTGTGATAAGCTCTACGTCCATCTACAATGGGTGCAAGCCAGTTTTGCACACGCAGAATACTCAGGTTAAACTTGACGAGCCTAGCATATGCAGATATGGCCTCAGAACACTGAGACCGAAAGGTCGAGCGTGAATCATATAGTAGATATGATCAACATATTAATGTTCACCATTGAAAGCTACTCCATTTCACGTGATGATCGATTATGGTTTAGTTGATTTGGATCACGTGATCACTTAGAAGATTAGAGGGATGTCTTTCTAAGTGGGAATTCTTAAGTAATATGATTAATTGAACTTAAATTTATCATGAACTTAGTCCTGGTAGTATTAGCATATCTATGTTGTAGATTAATAGCTCGCGTTTAGCTCCCCTGTTTTATTTTTGATATGTTCCAAGAGAAAACTAAGTTGAAAGATGTTAGTAGCAATGATGCGTATTGGATCCGTGATCTGAGGTTTATCCTCATTGCTGCACAGAAGAATTATGTCCTTAATGCACCGCTAGGTGACAGACCTATTGCAGGAGCAGATGCAGACGTCATGAACGTTTGGCTAGCTCAATATGATGACTACTTGATAGTTTAGTTCACCATGCTTAACAGCTTAGAATCGGGACTTCAAAGACGTTTTGAACGTCATGGATCATATGGATGTTCCAGGAGTTGAAGTTAATATTTCAAGCAAATACCCGAGTTGAGAGATATGATGTCTCCAACAAGTTCTATAGCTAAAAGATGGAGGAGAATAGCTCAAGCAGTGAGCATGTGTTCAGATTGTCTGGGTACTACAATCGCTTGAATCAAGTGGGAGTTAATATTCCAGATAAAACAATGATTGACAGAATTCTCTAGTCACCATCACCAAGTTAGTAGAACTTCGTGATGAACTATAGTATGCAAGGGATGATGAAAACGATTCCCGAGCTTTTCATGATGATGAAATTGATGAAGGTAGAAATCAAGAAAGAGCATCAAGTGTTGATGATTAACAAGACCACTAGTTTCAAGAAAAGGGCAAAGGGAAAGAAGGGGAACTTCAAGAAGAACGGTAATCAAGTTGCTGCCCAAGTGAAAAAACCCAAGTCTGTACCTAAGCCTGAAACTGAGTGCTCCTACTGCAAAGGGACTGGTCATTGGAAGCAGAACTACCCCAAGTAATTGGCGGATAAGAAGGATGGCAAAGTGAACATAAGTATATTTGATATACATGTTATTGATGTGTACTTTACTAATGTTTATAGCAACCCCTCAGTATTTGATACTAGTTCAGTTGCTAAGAATAGTAACTCAAAACAGGAGTTGCAGAATGAACAGAGACTAGTTAAGGGTGAAGTGACGATGTGTATTGGAAATGGTTCCAAGATTGATATGATCATCATCGCACACTCCCTATACTTTCGGGATTAGTGTTAAACCTAAAATAAATGTTATTTAGTGTTTGCGTTGAGCATGAATATGATTGGCTCATGTTTATTGCAATACGGTTATTCATGTAAGTTAGAGAATAATTGTTGTTCTGTTTACATGAATAAAACCTTCTATGGTCATACACCCAATAAAAATGGTTTGTTGGATCTCGATCGTGGTGATACACATTTTTATAATATTGAAGCCAAAAGATGCAAAGTTAATAATGATAGTGCAACTTATTTGTGGCACTGCCGTTTAGGTCATATTGGTGTAGAGCGCATGAAGAAAATCCATGCTGATGGGCTTTTGGAATCACTTTATTATGAAGTAGTTGATGCTTGCAAACCGTGCCTCATGGGCAAGATGACTAAGACTCCGTTCTCCGGAACAATGGAGCAAGAAACTGACTTATTGGAAATAATACATACTGATGTATGCAGTCCGATGAATGTTGAGGCTCACGGCGGGTATCGTTATTTTCTGACCTTCACAGATGATTTGAGCAGATATGGGTATATATACTTGATGAAACATAAGTCTGAAACATTTGAAAAGTTCAAAAAACTTCAGAGTGAAGTGGAAAATCATCGTGACAAGAAAATGAAGTTTCTACAATCTGATCGCAGAGACAAATATTTGAGTTACGAGTTTGGTCTTCAATTAAAACAATGTGGAATAATTTCACAAAATCGTCCCACCTGGAACACCACAGCATAATGGTGTGTCTGAACATCATAACCGTACTATTATTGGATATAGTGCAATCTATGATGTTTCTTACCGATTAACCACTATCGTTTTGGGGTTATGCATTAGAGACAACTGCATTCACATTAAAAAGGGCACCATCTAAATCCATTGAGACGGCATCGTATGAACTGTGGTTTGGCAAGAAATCAAAGTTGTCGTTTCTTAAAGTTTGGGGTTGCGATGCTCATGTGAAAAAGTTTCATCTTGATAAGATCAAACCCAAGTCGGAGAAGTACATCTTCATAGGATACCCAAAAGTAACTGTTGGGTACACCTTCCATCACAGATCCGAAGGCAAGATATTTGTTGCTAAGAATGGATCCTTTCTAGAGAAGGAGTTTTTCTCAAAAGAAGTGAGTGGGAGGAAAGTAGAACTTGATGAGGTAACTGTACCTGCTCCCTTATTGGAAAGTAGTTCATCACAGAAATCTGTTCCTGTGACTACTACACCAATTAGTGAGGAAGCTAATGATGATGATCATGTAACTTCAGATCAAGTTACTACCGAACCTCATAGGTAAACCAGAGTGAGATCCGCACCAGAGTGGTACGATAATCCTGTTTTGGAGGTCATGTTACTTCACCATGACGAACCTACGAACTATGAGGAAGCGATGATGAGCCCACATTCCATGAAATGGCTTGAGGCCATGAAATCTGAGATGAGATCCATGTGAACAAAGTATGGACTTTGATTGACTTGCCCAATGATTGGCGAGCCATTGAGATTAAGTGGATCTTCAAGAGGAAGACGGACGGTGATAGTAGTGTTACTATTTACAAAGCTAGAATTCTCGCAAAAGGTTTTCGACAAGTTCGAGGTATTGACTACGATGAGAGTTTCTCACTCGTATCTATACTTAAGTCTGTCCGAATCATGTTAGCTATTGCCGCATTTTATGAAATCTGGCAAATGGATAAACAAAACTGCATTCCTTAATAGGATTTATTAAATAAGAGTTGGTGCAAGCATATCAGAGTTGGAATATAAGCTTTGATAAGTTGATCAAAGCATATAGTTTTATACAGACTTGCGGTGAAGCCTGTATTTACAAGAAAGTGAGTGGGAGCACTACAGCATTTCTGATAAGTATATGTATGACATATTGTTGATCGGAGATGATGTAGAATTATTCTGCAAAGCATAAAGGAATGTTTGAAAGGAGTTTTTTCAAAGAAAGACCTAGGTGAAGCTGCTTACATATTGAGCATCAAGATCTATAGAGATAGATCAAGACGCTTGATAAGTTTTTCAATGAGTACATACCTTGACAAGATTTTGAAGTAGTTCAAAATGGAACAGTCAAAGAAGGAGTTCTTGCATGTGTTACAAGGTGTGAAGTTGAGTAAGACTCAAAACCCGACCACGGCAGAAGATAGAGAGAGAATGAAAGTCATTCCCTATGCCTCAGCCATAGGTTCTATAAAGTATGCCATGCTGTGTACCAGACCTATTGTATACCCTGCCCTGAGTTTGGCAAAGGAGTACAATAGTGATCTAGGAGTAGCTCACTGGACATTGGTCAAAATTATCCTTAGTGGAATAAGGATATGTTTCTCGATTATGGAAGTGACAAAAGGTTCGTCGTAAAGGGTTACGTTGATGCAAATTTTGACACTGATCCAGATGACTCTAAATCTCAATCTGGATACATATTGAAAGTGGGAGCAATTAGCTAGAGTAGCTCTGTGCCGAGCATTGTTGACATAGAAATTTACAAAATACTTACGGATCTGAATGTGGCAGACCCGTTGACTAAACCTCTCTCACAAGCAAAACATGATCACACCTCAGTATTCTTTGGGTGTTAATCACATAGCGATGTGAACTAGATTATTGACTCTAGTAAACCCTTTGGGTGTTGGTCACATGTCGATGTGAACTATGGGTGTTAATCACATGGTGATGTGAACTATTGGTATTAAATCACATGGCGATGTGAACTAGATTATTGACTCTAGTGCAAGTGGGAGACTGAAGGATATATGCCCTAGAGGCAATAATAAAGTTATTATTTATTTTCTTATATCATGATAAATGTTTATTATTCATGCTAGAATTGTATTAACCGGAAACATAATACATGTGTGAATACATAGACAAACAGAGTGTCACTAGTATGCCTCTACTTGACTAGCTCGTTGATCAAAGATGGTTATGTTTCCTAACCATAGACATGAGTTGTCATTTGATTAACGAGATCACATCATTAGGAGAATGATGTGATTGACTTGACCCATTCCGTTAGCTTAGCACTTGATCATTTAGTTTGTTGCTATTGCTTTCTTCATGACTTATACATGTTCCTATGACTATGAGATTATGCAAATCCCGTTTACCAGAGGAACACTTTGTGTGCTACACAACGTCACAACGTAACTGGGTGATTATAAAGGTGCTCTACAGGTGTCTCCGAAGGTACTTGTTGGGTTGGCGTATTTCAGGATTAGGATTTGTCACTCCGATTGTTGGAGAGGTATCTCTGGGCCCTCTCGGTAATGCACATCACTTAAGCCTTGCAAGCATTGCAACTAATGAGTTAGTTGCGGAATGATGTATTACAGAACAAGTAAGGAGACTTGACGGTAACGAGATTGAACTAGGTATTGGAATACCGACGATCGAATCTCGGGCAGGTAACATACCGATGACAAAGGGAACAACGTATGTTGTTATGCGGTTTGACTGATAAAGATCTTCGTAGAATATGTAGGAACCAATATGAGCATCCAGGTTCCGCTATTGGTTATTTATCGGAGACGTGTCTCTGTCATGTCTACATAGTTCTCGAACCCGTAGGGTCCGCACGCTTAAAGTTCGGTGACGATCGTAATTAGGGTTTTTTGTGTTTTGATGTACCAAAGGTTGTTCGGAGTCCCGGATGTGATCACGGACATGACGAGGAGTCTCAAAATGGTCGAGACATAAAGATTGATATATTGGAAGCCTATATTTGGATATCGGAATCGTTCCGGGTGAAATCGGGATTTTACCGGAGTACCGGGGGGTTACCGGAACCCCCTCGGGGGTTAATGGGCCTACATGGGCCCTAAGGGAGAAGAGGAGGGCCGGCCAGGGTAGGCCGCACACCCCCTCCTCCTAGTCCGGATAGGATAAGGAAGGGGGGCGGCGCCCCCCTTTCCTCTTTTCCCCTTCCCCTTTCCTTCTCCAACAAGGCAAGAGGGGGGAGTCCTACTCCTGGTGGGAGTAAGACTCCTCCAGGCGCACCCCTAGGGGACGGCCGCACCTCCCCCTCCCTCCTTTATATACGGGGGCAAGGGGGCACCCCATGACACACAAGTTGATCTTCGTGATCGTTCCTTAGCCGTGTGCGGTGCCCCCTTCCACCATATTCCACCTCGGTCATATCGTAGCGGTGCTTAGGCGAAGCCCTGTGTCGGTAGAACATCATCACCGTCATCACGCCGTCGTGCTGACGAAACTCTCCCTCAACACTCGGCTGGATCGGAGCTCGAGGGACGTCACCGAGTTGAATGTGTGCAGAACTCGGAGGTGTCGTATGTTCGGTACTTGGATCGGTCGGATCAGGAAGACGTACGATTACTTCCTCTACGTTGTGTCAACGCTTCCGTTGCCGATCTACGAGGGTATGTAGACAACACTCTCCCCTCTCGTTGCTATGCATCACCATGATCTTGTGTGTGCGTAGGAATTTTTTTGAAATTACTACGTTCTCCAACAGCCTGACGTCGAAGTCAATGTCGATACGGGGCGTCGGCGTGGCAAAGCCTGAATTCGTTGGGCGGTCCTACTTCCCGATGTGGCGTTCGCCGAATTACGGACGGGAAAATGACCGAACCATCACCCAACCATCGTTAATGCGGCCAGAATTTACCAGTCATGTGTACAGAGGATGGAACAAACCATAGTAATATTCCTCGGGAAAAATAAGCCCATGCAATCAAAAAATTAGTACGAATAATAGCACCTGGTTTATTTGTTGCAGCAATCCAAAGAGACACACGTGGGCATTCATGGATTTGAATCTAGTAATAGTACTAGTGACAGCGCTAGCTTGATGTTGTGTGCGCGTGCTCAGCCAGGACGCGGCAAAGCGAAGCCCCCGGTCCAGCTAACGTGACGAAGTTGGTTGGCTGGTGACGCCGAAGTCTCCAGAGTAGCTTGATGAAGAGATGGTGAAGCTCCCGATCCAGCAGAGGTGATGGAGAAGATCGGTAAGGTGACATTGCAGCCATCATGCCAGTCGAGGTGTTGAAGCGGTCCGGCGTGGCAGACATCAGTTTGAAGAAGCTACGACTCGGCCAGGCCGACGCTGGTCATAACTTATGACGCGGTCAATGCCGGATTGATGAAGTGACCAAGCGGCGATGTCGGCGCGCCTGACCCATGCAATCCGTGGGGCAATGGTGTTGGTGATGATTTAGCCTTCGCGATGCCGAACTCTCGTTCGGCTTGCCGAGCTGATGATCTGATAAGGTTAGGCTCGACTCAATGAAGCAACAATCTGTCTAGCGCAGGTCGACAGACGTGGAGCAAGGGCTGGTTTGACACTGGCACAATGGTGAAGATTACCTCCGAAAAGGAGCAAAATTTGTGAGCATGTGTTTGGAAACAAAACACAATATCCTAAAAAGAGATTCTTCCAAAAAGGTTGTCCAATATCCCGTTCATGAGAAAAGATGAACTCGGGTCGGATTCGTATTCGCGCAGAAAACAGATCCGAAAAGTGATGCACTAATCGGAAGGTTTCCGGAGTTTGAACAGTCGGATCAAGCTGAAATTTTGAGAGGTGGTAGATATGGAAATTCCGCAGAAGATGAACGGTTGGATATTCCAAATAACCTCCGAGCTAGGCTCTGGAGACCACGCCCTAAACTTTTCCAGATTCCTATCCAGACTCGACAGGCCTCTGGTATATTATATATCGCCGGAGATACCTCCATCGGAAGGCGACAAAATTTTACAGGGTCATTCTATACTCAATTCCACACAATTACACCAAAGGGTTCGTCAAATCGACTCCCGAGGATATGGTGGTAGCGAAAACCAGTCTGTTGTACAGAAAAAACTATGCGATCACATGAGGGCAATGTTGACGATGAGCCCCCAGGCTCCATGGACGACTTTTCCATGGTCTCGGTTGAGATTTGAGCTGATGATGATGAAAGTATCCGTCTGATCTTGATGAGCTGACGTGGAGCGCGGTCCTCGGTCCAACTGAGGTGACCAGTCGAGACGATGACAAAGATGCTGACATCGACCATAAAGCTCGGCTCCGATGTGTAGATCTCGCCGGAGACGATCTGAATTCCCATCGCACCGTGGCGACTGCCAACACGCTCTCAATGAAAGTACCAATGTCAGTTCTATATCCGGCATATCTCGTAGTAGGGGTCCTAAGCTAGGTGTCTTGGAGCGATGGTAACATGGACACATGATTTTACCCTGGTTCGGGCTCTCTTGAAGAGATAATACCCTACGTCCTGCTTTTGATTGTATTGATATGAGGATAGTACATAGTATAGGTATCTATCACAAGATTGTAGTAATGAATATGAGATGTTCTATTGACTAGCCTTGCCTCGGTTTATATAACACACCAGAGGCCTAGGATTTAGAGGAGACCTTGTCTTGGGGGCCAAGTCTTGTGGAATCCTCCTAGTATGCGGCGTGGGCTACCCGAAGTGGCCCATAAGTGAACCGCCATGGGGGTCCTTGGCTCGATCCAGCTGGTCGGGAGACGATGTGGTGAGTACCCCCTAGTCCAGGACACCGTCAATTACCCCAATGTCACCTCGGGAATCCGGGAGTTGAGTGCCAAAACATACATCAAGTGAATCAATAGAACACCCAATTGTCACCACATGTATCCCAAGCAAGACATACATCAAGTGTTCTCAAATCCATAAAAGTATTCAATCCGATAATAGTGAAACCTCAAAGGTAAAACTCAATTCATCACAAAGAAGATAGAGAGGGAGAAACGCCATATGAGCCAACTATAGTAACAAAGCTCGCGGTACATCAAGATCGTGCCAAATTAAGAACATGATAGAGAGATCAAACACATAGCTACTGGTACATACCCTCAGTCCCGAGGGTGAACTACTCCCTCCTCATCGTAGTGGCCGCCGGGATGATGAAGATGTCCTCCGGCAGGGTGCCAGAACTGGCTCCTGATTGGTTTTTCATGGCTACAGAGGCTTGCGGCGGTGGAACTTTCGATCTCGATTTCTTTCTGGAGGTTTCTATATTTGTAGGAATTTTTGGAATCAGAAACAAGTTAGGAGGGTTCCCGAGGAGCCCACAAGCCAGGGGGCACCCTAGGCCTCGGGACTCTTCTGGCCCAACTCCAAAATAATTCAGCTCATTTGGACTCCGTTTGATATTCCTTTTCTGTAAAACTCAAAAACAAGGAAAAAACAGAAACTGGCACTCGGCTCTATGTTAATAGGTTAGTCCAAAAAATAATATAAAATAGCATATTAATGCATATAAAACATCCAAAAAAGATAATATAATAGCATGGAACAATAAAAAAAATTAGATACATTGGAGACGTATCACCAGTATGCGTAGATGTCGTCGGGCATAATAATGTACCTGCCTGAATGAATATTGAACAAAGAAGGTGCAGGCAAAGTAATAATCTCCCGAGTGCCCTCGCTGAATACTAAGTCGTAGAGGAGTCGCTTTTGCTTGTCTTTGTCGATAAAATTATGCGCTACCATATTAGCATAGTCTAAAGAGAAAATTCCTTATTTGACACTGTCTTAAAATCTGGTTCCTTATTTGACACTAGAAAAGTTTTTCTTCCCTATTTGACAGTAGTCCTAAATTTTATTCCCTATACGAAACTTCCGTCCATTTTGAGCCTAAATGACACCTGAAAAGACGATTTTGCCCTTCATGCGGTATGTGTGCGCGTGCGTGTGTCCTGTTGCGTGTGTGGGTGCACGCGCACATGTGTGCTGCTGCTGCATGTGTGTGTGTGCATGTGTGCTGCTGCGTGTGTGTTTGCTACTGTGTGTGTACGTGCGTGCGCGTGTGTGTGTGCGCTGTTGCGTGCCTATGTGCTGCCTGCGTGTGTGTGTGTATGTGTGTGTGCTGCGTGCGTGTTGCTACGTGTGTGTGCGCGCATGTGTGTTGCTACGTGTGTGCGTGTGCACGTGCGTGTTGTTGCGTGTGTGTGCGCGTGCGTGTGTGTTGGTGCATGTGTATGTGTTGTTGCGTGTGTGCTCCTGCCCTCGCACTGATGCTGCGTGTGTGCGCTATTGCCCCCCACACACATACCACATGAGAGGCAAAAGAGTCTTTTCAGGTGTCATTTAGGCTCAAAATGGACGGAAATGTCATATAAGGAATAAAATTTAGAAGTTGTGTCAAATAGGGAAGAAAAACTTTTCCAGTGTCAAAGAAGGAAGCAGATTTTAAGATAGTGTCAAATAAGGAATTTTCTCTAGTCTAAATATTTAGTGGGTAGCAGCCTCTCTTCCTTCTCATCATGCCTAATAGGAATCTCAAAATATGCTGCCAGGCGGGAGGCATAGATACCACCGAAAGTACTACCCTTCAAACGGTTTGTGTGTATTCGTCGAGCAACCATTGCACCCAAACTAAAAGTACTATTAGCATATAAAGGATGGCGCAAAATAGCAAGGCTAGGGGCACTAAGGCCTCCACTCTCCCCACGACCAATCAAACATCTACCTACAAATAATGAGTAATAACACAAAATGGGAAAATGTAAACTAGCCACTCTCGCTTCCGACACTCCTCTCTCTTCCCTCACACTAGTTTCAAAAATAAAGTCCTCCACGTCTCTAGGACATGGCTCACTAATACGGCCCTCATAAGGTATTTTGCAAACATTGCAAAAATCATATAATGTCATTTCCTTAGGCACATCATACAAGTGAAATTCTACCATGGGTGGTTCCTTCCTAGGATAAAAGTGAAAGTTTTGCATGAAGGTATTAGTGAGTAGGAGGTATTGGTTGCACTTATCTTGGAGGAAGGGAATGATGCCTGCATTGTTCGCCAAATAATAGAAATCATCATAAATTCCAGCCTCCTTCAGAAACATGTCACTTGGCCATTCGCACGATGAACTTCTGTCGCATGCGGAAGGTTGTACTTGGGCTTCTCCTCTGGAGTTTCCTCCGAGGTTTCCTCTGAATTACGGCTTGATGAGCCCCTTAACCACCTCCTCGTGGTTTTACTTTTCTATGATTTTTTTGAAATTTGTAGTGACTCAAAATAAAAGTGAACAAAACTCAACAAAATTGATAGCAACTACTCCGACAAGTGCCTAGAGGCTATATCATGCAACAAAACTACTTTGAACCATATAGATTTGACATGCAACCTCAAGAACATGGTCACCACAGCAGCAAAAATTTGCAATGTATAGAGCACTAGAGCGAAAACCAATTTGACCATTGGAGGAGTCACATACCGATGAGCAATCCCCCAAAACAGTTTCGGAAACGGAGCTCCGAGCAAGGAGATCGAAAATGGCAAGAACACGGGTTTGAGCAGTGAAGTGATTTTTTCTGGAGGAAGACGAAGTGGATGGGTGGCTGGAATAAGTGAGGGGGCCTAAATGGGCCCCACAAGCCTTCATGGCAAGCCCAGGGGGTGGGCGCGCCTTGTGAGATTGTGGCTCAGAGGTGCACCACCCTGGGTGTGTTTAGTGCCAAAAATTTTCAAATATTCTAGAAAAAATCATATAAATTTTTCAGGGCAATTGGAGAATTTTTATTTTCTGGTCATTTTTTATTGCACGGATAATTCAGAAAAACGGTAAAATAATAGTATTTCTACTTTATTAATTCTAAATAACAGAAATTAAAAAGTGGGTACAAAAGGTTGTGTTTACTAAATTCATCCATCACATGCCCATCAAGAGGAATACATTAGTAAGGTAGATCAAGTCTTATTAACAAACTTCTTTCGAATGACATGAAACCGAAGAATCTTTGTATAACACTAGGTTACCTCAACGGGGATATGCATGTCCCCAACAATAAGAATTTCATATTTCTTTTTGACAGTAGGAATAGGGAATTCAAAACCTCAAATAGCAATTGTTGAAATTTTTCCAATAGAGTTAATACTATTAACTTGAGATAGTTTCTTCGGAAAGCGTACTGTATGCTCATTACCATTAACATGAAAGTGACATTGCCCTTGTTGCAATCAATAACAACCCCTGCAGTATTCAAAAATGGTCTACCAAGGATGATCGACATACTGTCATCCTCGGGTATATCAAGAAAAACAAAGTCCGTTAAGATAATAACATTTGCAACTACCACTAGTACATCCTCACAAATACCAGTTGATTTATCATCCATTTGCACAGAGATTTCAGTTGGTATCAACTTATTCAAATCAAGTCTATTGTATAAAGAGAAGGGCATAACACCAACACCAGCTCCCAAATCACTCAGAGCAGTTTTAACACAGTTTCTTTTGATGGAGCATGGTATAATTGGTATTCCTGTGTCTCCTAGTTTCTTTGGTATTCCACCTTTAAATGAATAATTAGCAAGCATGGTGGAGATTTCAGCTTCCGGTATCTTTCTTTTATTTGTAAAAACATCTTTCATATACTTAGCATAAGGAGACATTTTCAGAATATCAGTCAAATGCAAGAGCAAAAAGACAGGTTTAAGCATTTCAACAAAGCGCTCAAATTCCTCATCATCTTTATTCTTTGAAGCTTTAGGGGGAAGGGCATAGGTTTTTGAACCAATGGTTCCCTTTCTTTACCATGCTTCCTAGCAATGAAATCTCTTTTATCATATCTTTTATTCTTAGGTTGTGGGTTATCAAGATCAACAGCAGATTCTATCTCCACATCATTATCATTACTAGGTTGAGCATCAACATGAACATCATCATTATCATTATTACTAGGTTCATGTTCATCACCAGATTGTGTTTCATCATAAGAAATAGAAATATTATTTGGATTCTCAGGTGTGTCCACACTAGGTTCACTAGAAGCATGCAAAGTCCTATTTTTTTCTTTTTAGATGGACTAGGTGCATCAGTATTAATTCTTTAGAATCTTGCTAAATTCGCTTAGGATGGCCTTCAGTATACAAAGGTTCCTGGGCCATTTTACCACCCCTAGTCATAACTCTAACAACATGATCATTCATCTTATTGTTCATTTCATTAAGCAACTCATTTTGTGGCTTGATAAGTTGTTCTACTTGAGTTTTTATCATGGAAGCATGTTTACTCACAACTTTGAGATCATTACTAGTTCTAAACATATAGTCACTCAAGCGTCCAATCATATAAGAATTTCGTTTCAATTGTCTACTAACATATGCATTGAAGTTTTCTTGTTTAACAATAGAGTTATCAAATTCATCCAAGCATTGACTAGAAGATTTATTATAAGGAATATCACCTTCATCAAATCTATAGAGAGAATTTACCTCTACTACCTGTGTCAGGGTATTAAGACCATGTATTTCTTCAATAGGTGGTAGATTCTTAACATCTTCAGCTTTAATACTGATATGTCTCCAACGTATCTATAATTTTTTATTGTTCCATGTTGTTATATTATCATTCTTGGATGTTTTACAATCATTTTATAGCAACTTTATATAATTTTTTTGGGATTAACCTATTGACATAGTGCCCAGTGCTAGTTGCTACTTTTTGCTTGTTTTTACTTCGCAGAATATAAGTACCAAACGGAGTCCAAACGCAGCGGAACTTTTTGGACAATTTTTTTGGACCAGAAGACACCCGGTGGGCCAAAGAAGTACCAGAGGGGAGGCCCGAGGTGGGCACAACCCACCAGGGCACGCCAGGAGGCCCAGGCACGCCCAGGGGGGTTGTGCCCCCTCGGTGACCTCCCACACCGCCTCTTCGCTCGATAAATACCCAAATATTCCACAAATCCTAGGGGATTCGACGAAACACAATTCCACCCGCCACAAGTTCCAGAACCACAAGATCCAATCTAAACACCATCACGAAGGGGTTCATCATCCTAATTGGTGCCTCTCCGATGATGCGTGAGTAGTTCACCATAGACCTACGGGTCTGTAGGCAGTAGCTAGATAGCTTCCTCTCTCTCTCTCTCTCTTGATTCTCAATGCAATGGTCTCTTGGAGATCTATTTGATGTAACTCCTTTTGCGGTGTGTTTGTTGGGATCCAACGAACTTCGAGTTTATGATCATATCTATATCCATGAATATTATTTGAGTCTTCTTTTGATCTCTTATATGCATGATTATTTATAGCCTCGTATTTCTTCTTTGAATCTTTGGTTTAGTTAGGCCAACTAGATCGATTTTTCTTGCCATGGGAAGAGGTGCTTTGTGATGGGTTCGATCTTGCGGTGTTCTTTCCCAGTGATAGAAGGGGCAGCAAGACACACACGTATCATTGTTATTAAGGATAACAAGATGGGGGCTATTCCTACATGAATAGATCTCGTCTACATCATGTCATTGTTCTTATTGCATTACTCTGTTTCTCCCTGAACTTAATACACTAGATGCATGCTGGATAACGGTCGATGTGTGGAGTAGTAGTAGTAGATGGAGGCAGGAGTCGGTCTACTAATCTTGGACGTGATGCCTATATATTGATCATTGTCTTCGATATCGTCATAACTAATCGATTTTCCATCAATTGCCCAATAGTAATTGGTTTACTTGCCATGTGCTATTTCTTGAGAGAAGCCACTCGTGAAATCTACGGCTCCCGGGTCTATTCTTTATCATATTTGCTTTCTGATCTATTATTTGCCTTTGAGATCTATTTTTATTTGCTTTTATTTTCATATCTATTATTCTAAAACCCCAAAAACACTTTGCTGCACTTTTATTTGCATATTTTATTTCGAGTTTTATCGAGATCTATTTATCCAATCTACCACAATTTTTATCCCGTCAACTTGACAATTTCTGGCACCGTTACCAAAAGAGGGATTGACAACCCCTCATACGCGTCGGGTTGCAAGTATTTGTTCTTCGTGTGCAGGTACCGTTTACATAGTGTTGCTTGGTTCTCCTACTGGATTGATACCTTGGTTTCATAACTGAGAGAAATACCTACCGTAGCTATACTGCATCATCCCTTCCTCTTTGGGGAAATACAGACGGAGTTTCAAGCGTCATCAAAAGGAACTTCTGGCACCGTTGCCGGGGAGAAGTCGTCAACATCTATCAGGTTCCTAATCACAAATCTCATCTCCTTGCAATTTACATTATTGGCCATTTGCCTCTCGTTTTCATCTCCCCCACTTCACAAAAATATTTGCCTTTTTATTTGCCTTTTTCTTGTTTGCTATCTTTGCTTGTGTTGCCATGTGTCTTCTATTTGCTTCCATCTTCACTTGCTAAAATCTATTGATATGGATCCTCATCCACTTGCTAATCTTTTTAAAAGATCCAATTATGATGAACCAATTGCTTGTGAATTGAGTTCACTAGATTATCTTTATGAAGTTTGCTTGCGATTCATGAATCTGAAAATTGTGATGAAGTGATTGATAATGTGATTCTTGATATCTCTTTCCATGAAAAGCATGATTGCAATGATGTTATTATAAATCCTATTAATGTCAATTGTGTTAATGATATGCAAAACCCCAATCTTGGGGATGATGATTTTGTTATGTTCACTACTTATTGCAATGATCATGATTGGGTGATAATGTTTCTTATAAGCTTGAAAATTTATTTAAGCCTCATGATGAATATGATATTGATAATAATGTTTGCAATAATATTGAAAGTGGGTTTGGAAGAGCATCCACTTTAAGTAAAAATAATCCCACATATTTGGAGAGTGTTCAATCTTATGATTTTTTTTATGGAAGTGTGTCTGGAGAGGTAATGACTTTAGTTGATGTTAATCCCACTATCTTGGAAGATTATAAAACTTTTATGCATGTAGATCATGAAGAGAAAATTTTATATGATAGCTATATTGTTGAATTTTATTATGATCCTACATATAATTATTATGAGATAGGAAAATATGGTTGTAGAAATTTTCGTGTTACTAAATCACCTCTCTTTGCGTTGAAATTATTAATGCTTCCTTCTTCCAATTTGCATATGCTGGAAATTGCTTGTCTTGATAAAAAAATTCCCTATGAAATGCCTGTCCATAAAAGTATGTTAGACTTAAACTTGTTTTTCACATGCTACATGATGCCCTCTTCGTGTTTCAATTGCCATCTTTCATGAGAGCATCATTAAAATTATCAATGCCTAGTTAAGGGCATAAAACGATAGCGCTTGTTGGGAGGCAACCCAATGAATAAATTTTATTTTTGCCTTTTTATTTCTGTTCCTGAGTGTTTGCATAATTATGCTACTTTCATGATTGTGTTTTTTATGTTTTCATTAGTGTTTGTGCCAAGTAAAGCCTTTGGGATCATGTTTGGTGATAGTTGATTTGATCTTGTTGAAAAACAGAAACTTCTGCACCCAGTAAAATTATTTTCATAAATCACAGGAGCGTGATAAAATTCTGATTTTTTACGCAAGATTGATAATACAAATTTCCTACGTTGTCCCAAGTTTTCATAATTTTTGGAATTACAAAAGTATACGAAGTTACCATATTACTATAGGTTGTTCTGTTTTTGACAGATTCTGTTTTCTTTGTATTGTGTGCTTATTTTGATGAATCTATGGATTGTATCGGGGGTATAAGCCATGGTAAAGTTAGAATGTAGTAGATATAATGCAAAAATAAAATATGAATGGGTTTTCAACAATACTTAGAGTGGTGATTTGCTTTGTTATACTAACGGATCTCACGAAGGTTTTTGTTAAGTTCTGTGTGATTGAAGTTTTCAAGTTTTGCGTGAGTCACGATGGATGAAGGAATAAGGAGTGAAAAGATCCTAAGCTTGGGGATGACCCAAGACACCCCAAGTTATTATTCAAGGATAACCAAGCGACTAAGCTTGGGGATGCCCCGGAAGGCATCCCCTCTTTCTTCTAACGACCATCGGTATTTTACTTGGAGCTATATTTTTATTCGTCACATATCATGAGTTTTGCTTGGAGCATCTTATATTATATGAGTCTTTACTTGTTTTGCTTTTTTAGTTTGTGTCATTTATCCTTGCTGGACACACCTATTTGAGATAGCCAAAATTATGCTATGATTTAATATAATTGCTCTACGTGCTTCACTTAAATTTTTTGAGCTATGGAATTGCTCTAAGTGCTTCACTTATATCTTTTTGAGCACGGTGTGCTTTAATATTTTTGAAGAAATGCTCTCATGCTTCACTTAGATTTATTTGAGAGTTAGTAATTTTTTTGAAGAAATTCTCTCATGCTTCACTTATATTATTCTGAGAGAAGAAATTTTTTATGCTCATGTTCTTCACTTAAATTTGTTTGAGCTTATAAAAAGCAACATATGAAATTAGTCCCAAAGTGATAGATATTTAAGAGGGATATAATAAAAACTTTCATGAAGATCATTGGACAAATTAAACTTGATTCTTTGTAATAGTTTTGATATATGATGATAGTGATATGCGAGTCATGTTGGTGAGTAATTATGCTTTAGTAAGAATATTGGTCTTAAGGTTTCTGATTCCCCATGCAAGCATGAAAGTCAATAGTTATGCAATGAAATTACATCCCACTTATGGTACATTATTCGGTGTTAGTTATGCTTAATGCTCGTTTATGTGATTTTTCGTTTCTTGGTTGTTTGCCTCTCAATCTATTTTTCTTTCAACTTGACTAGCAATTTCTTAAGATCATCTCTATCCTTACAAGCAAGAAAGCCCCAAGCTACCTCTCCGTCCATAACATAACCCTCAGGTATATCAGGAAATTCATATCTAGGAGTGCTCGTAGGCATTGGATTAGCGATGGATAATTGTGTTGGATAATATTCATCATGTAGTAGTTATAACCTAAGGTGACACAGAACTAGCTCCAATTCATCGATATAATGTAGGCATGTGTTCCGTATATAGTCATGCGTGCTTAGGGAAAATAACTTGCATGACATCTTTTGTCCTACCCTCCCGTGGCAGCGGGGTCCATAAGGAAACTAAGGGATATTAAGACATCATTTTAATAGAGAACCGGAACAAAGCATTAGCACTTAGTGAATACATGAACTCCTCAAACTACGGTAATCACCGGAAAGTTTCCCAATTATTGTCACATTGGGGTATGCGGATCATAACTCATAATAGGTGTCTACAACTTGCAAGATAGGATCAAGAACACACATATATTCATGAAAACATAATAGGTTCATATCTGAAATCATGGCACTCGGGCCCTAGTGACAAGCATTAAGCATAGCAAAGTCACAGCAACATCAACCTCAAAACATAGTGGATACTAGGGATCAAACCCTAACAAAACTAACTCAATTATATGATAAATCTCATCCAACCCATCACCGTCCATCAAGCTTATGATGGAATTACTCACTCTCGACGGTGAGCATCATGAAATTGGTGATGGAGGAAGGTTGATGATGACGATGGCGACGGATTCCACCCTCCGGAGCCCCGAACGGACTCCAGAACAGCCCTCCTGATAAAGAACAGGAGGTGGCGGCAGCTCTGTATTGTAAAACGCAATGAATCCTTTTGTCTGATTTTCTCTCTCCGTTAATTAATAGGTATATATGGAGTTGGAATTAGGGTTGCCGGAGGTCCAGGATCCCCACAAGCCTGGGAGACATGCCCTAGGGGGTAGGCGCCCCTGGGCTTGTGGCCCCTGGGTGGCCCCCCTCTAGTATCTTTTTTCCGCTAGTATTTTTTGTATATTCCAGAAATATTCTCCATAAATTTTCAGGTCAATCTGAGAAGTTTGATTTCTGCACAAAAATAACACCATGGCAATTCTGCTAAAAACATCGCCGGTCCGGGTTAGTTTCATTCAGATCATGCAAATTAGAGTCCAAAACAAGGGCAAAAGAGTTCGGAAAAGTAGATACGGTGGAGGCGTATCACCAATTTTGAAGGGGGGCAGGGGTACACCCTATCCTGACTAAAGGTGGTCTTCGCGTGCAAAGCTTCTAGGCACGATGCGCTGGTGGGCTCAGTGATGACCTCTGACCTGCCGAGCTCGTGGTCTTGGTCTTGTTGCACTGAAATTCTTTGGGGCATTCCTTGCGAACCCGTGTACGTCCTTTCCTCCTTAGCACCAAAGAGGAAACTGTCCTCGCCTATACCTGCTGGCACCCTTCTGGCTTCGGTCGTCATGGCTCACATCATCGCGCGCCTCACGAGGTGGGACGTGAGCCTAGATATGCCTGCCCCTCGGGAGGCCGCTCCTTAGGAGGTCTTGATGTGGTTCGCCTCGTGGGGCGGAGGCCCTCACGAGGGCCTTGGTTGTGAAGTCCAGGAGCTGGGCTGTGCCGGGCCGTTGGTGGAGCCATGTGTTGGGCCGTAGGCAGACGAGTTTGGGTACCCCCGGTCCTAGAACCCCAATAAAGCCGGTGAAGACCAGATTGCCCCGAGTGTCAGCGACGTACTCAAGGTTACCGAACCTGATCTGGTGCTCAGGGGTGAAGTTGTCGCCCTGGTCGAGATGACCGGCCGAGTTAAGGTGGAGAACAATGCTGCCAAACGCGAAAAGCTGGCCAGGGACAAAAATGTCCCCGGTGTTGATGCCATCTCCGGCGATCAGGCGAGCCATCAATCCTTCTGCAATCTCACAGCGGAACTCTCAATGAAATCACCAATGTCGGTGTCAAAACCGGCAGACCTCAGGTAGGGGGGTCCCGAACTATGGATCTTAGATCAATGGGGAACAAGGGACGAAGGAGACGATGTTTACCCGGGTTCGGGCCCTCTCGAAGAGGTAAAACTCTACGTCCTGCTTGATTATATTGAAGTGTATATGATGATTACAGAGTCGATCTACCACGAGATCAGAGGAACTAAACCCTAGGTGAGTAGGATGATGGTCCTTCTTCCAGCCTCTACGGACTTAAACCCTATATAGACACTAGGGGTACTAGGTTGCACATGGTCGGTTACATGGAATAAACATGTTGATTCTCTTATCTTGACTTGGAGGACAGACCAAGGGTTTGCTAGTTTCCTATCCGGATACGGAGTTGCGTCATAGCTCGGCCGTGTGGTAGTCACCGAGCAGCCCACCTGTCCGGCCCATAAAAGATAGGCCGGCAGCGTGAGGACCCCTTAATCCAGGACTCCCTCACCCCTCTAATCGCATTACCTTGACGTTACAGCTTGCAACAAACTCCTCACCAACAGAACCACACAGATAGCACACCACTAACCATCGGGCGCAGCTCAAAGTGCACTAGCAGCAACCTCTAGACGAGATTGAGACCATGTATATACATGGCCAACTTGAGCACGCCTTCCAGACCTGCTATAGGCGACAGCACCGCCGACGAGGAAGAAAAAAAGGTGCGAAGAGCGAGAGAGGAGAGCGATCCTTTACGTCCATGAAACCAATTTATACGCAATCTTTTATTATTTTATTAGGGACAACGGTTCAATTCATACCGTTTCAGACTTTCTACTTTTTATTTTTACGAGAAGTTCAAAACATATTAGTCCAAGAGTTGTTTACATTTATGTACTCCGCAATCAGAGTTTTCAGAAAACAAATTAATACTTCCTCCGTCCTATAATGTAAGACGTTTTTTCACACTAGTATAGTGTCAAAAGGCATCTTACATTATGAGACGGAGAGAGTAGCTCAAAAAGGATATCAGGAAGGACATAAACCGAAACAGCAAAAACATGATTCCAAAAAAGGAAAACACCTAACACACATCACACATGGTTTATACTAGTTTTACAACCACTTGAGCAAGGAAGCAGTCACGCAGCCGGCGCTCAAAACGTCCACCACTTTACGCATACCACCCTCAAGTTGATCCCATCTCACCATGGAAGCCTTCGCACAAGCAACCCCGAATAAGAACCAGCCCTCACAGAGAAGGGCCCCATCCGCTCTGCTTCATCTATAAGACAGAGCTCCCCCACACCAGTCTTCGCCTAGACTCTTCGTCTCCGTCCTGCAGCCTTTTCTTCTCTGGCAAGCCTGTGCCTGTGCGCGTCCCGCCGTTTTGGGTTTCGTCTCCCGCTCTTTCTCCCCCCTCCCTGCTCCGGCCAAGTGCTGGAACCAAGAGAAGGCGATGGGGGCGGCGGCGGCGGAGGAGGAGCAGCAGTAGCCGGAGGGTGGCGATGGGGTGGGCTTCAAGGTGGCTCCGCGGGCTGCTTGGCGGCGGCAAGAAGGCCGGCGAGCACAAGCCGGAGAGGGAGAAGAAGCGCTGGGGCTTCGGCAAGTCCTTCCGGGAGAAGGACCCGGTGCGGCCGCCGACGCCGCCGGTGCAGCGGGCGGCGACGCCCCGCCGCACCTACGCGGCGTCGGATGACGGCGGCGACGAGCAGAACAAGCGCGCTATCGCCGTGGCGGCGGCGACGGCGGCGGTGGCCGAGGCCGCCGTTGCCGCGGCGCAGGCGGCCGCCGCCGTGGTGCGGCTGACCAGCAGCGGGCGGTGCCCGCCGGCCGGGGCGAAGCACGAGGAGTGGGCGGCCGTCCGGATCCAGGCCGCTTTCCGTGGCTACCTGGTAAGCTCCTCCCCTCCGTCATCTCCGCTCCAACTCCTTTCCTTTACACTCCAAAATCCACTTTCCGTAGGCCAAGTTTCTGAAAATTACGGGTGTAAAGCGAAAAAAGTGCTCACATTTTTGCTACAAAATTTCCGGATTTTCGCTTCCCGGAAAGAAACCCCCGTGCCCGTGTGGCCGTGTGCGCAAGCGAGCCGCCGCGGTGTCGCAGCCACGTTCTTCTGCTGCTCTGCCTCTGCCATTCCCATGTTTTTACTGCTTCTTCTTCCTCTCTGAGCTTCTTTTATGGAAGCAGGGCATGGGCTGGGCGTCGCCGCTTTAACTTCGCTATCCCCTTCTCAAGAACAGGGGAGCCGCTTCTTTTTTGCCGTTTGCACAATGCTACTCTGTTACTGTTCTTGGAAGCTGCTGGTAGTGCGGTAGTAGTAATGGCGGAGGTGGTTGGCATGTCAACCTCCGGCCTACAACGCAGAGATGCCCATGGCTATGTTGCGGACGGGACCACTGCTGATTAACCTCTCCATGCTTGTCGTTGCGTGTGAAGGCGAGGCGGGCACTGAAGGCGCTCCGCGGGCTGGTGAAGCTGCAGGCGCTGGTCCGCGGCAACATCGTCCGGCGGCAGGCGGCCGAGACGCTCCGGTGCATGCAGGCGCTCGTCAGCGTGCAGTCCCGCGCGCGCGCCAGCCGTGCCACCCGCTCCCGCCAGGCCGCGGCGCACCCGGTAATTTCAAACACCCGCCATTTCTTGCCAATTAATTCCCATGTCTTCGGCGCGTTCTAATGGGTTTTGGGGTTTCCATTACAGGGGGCGACAACGCCGGAGAAGTACGAGCAGGCGGCATACGAGGGCTCGCTCAGGCACGGCCGCTCCGGCTCACTGAAGGTATCCCTTCCTTGCTCTCTCTGTTGCGGTATCTGCGTTTGTGCGTTTTCAGTGGCCGTGGTGACTGACAATGGCGCCGGTGTATGCAGGGAGGCTCGTCGAAGACACCGGGCGGCGAGAGGATGAGCAGGGAGAGGTCAGAATCCTGCGGGAGGAACTGGCTGGATCGGTGGGTGGAGGAGAGGTACATGGACGACGAGAAGAACGCCAAGATTCTGGAGGTGGACCCCGGCAAGCCCGGCCGGCACGCGTCCAAGAGGCGAAGCAGCGGCGGCGGCGGCCACCACCAGTCGTCGTGCTCGACCAGGACATCCGAGCAGAACAGCCGGAGCTACGCGACGATGCCGGACTCGCCGTCCCGGGACTCAACCACGGCGCAGCAGTCCGTGCCCAGCCCGTCCTCGGTGGGCATGGTCATGGGCGCGGCGGAGGCCCTGAGCCCGCTGCGGCTGCCGGCGGACCTGGCGGCGGAGCTGTACGAGAGCCCGCAGTTCTTCTCGGCGACGTCGCGGGCGGGGAGCTCGAAGCGGGGCGGCGCCTTCTTCACGCCGACCAAGAGCGAGTGCGCGCGCAGCCTCTTCGGCGGCTACTCCGACTACCCCAACTACATGTCCAACACGGAGTCGTTCCGCGCCAAGGCGCGGTCGCAGAGCGCGCCCAAGCAGCGGCCGCTGTACGAGAAGTCCGGGTCCCTGCGGAAGGCGTCGGCGCACGCGTTCGCGCCGGGGGCGGCGGCGGGGCAGAGGTCGTCGGCGTCGGCGTCGGCGTCCCTGCACGCCAGGTTCACCAACAAGGCCTACCCCGGCTCCGGCAGGCTGGACCGGCTCGGCATGCCCGTCAAGTACTGAACCCTGCCGCCATGTGAGCTTTGTTGAGAGCAGGGTTCAGGTCAGTGTGCATGTCCCCGAGACCCCAACTCGGGCGAAGTAAAGTTTGTAGCGGCAGTTTGTTTAGGTTTGAGCTTCGCTTTCGTGGTGCTATATTACCGTCAGAAAGTGCTTTCCTGTTAATGACTGTGACTGGTTAAGTGTAAGTTGCTACTGGTGTTCCCTCCAAAAAAAATGAAGTGTAAGTTGCTAGTGATCGTACGTGTGCGTGTCTCAATTCCATGTGTGCTCCATCACAGGATTACAGCGTCACCCAAAGTTTGTGTGAACTGTGTCAAGATCGTATGCACTATAGGCAATCTTCTATGGTGCACGGATGGAATAGGATTTGGGCGCATGGCGATGGCAGCATGTCACGGGCTCACGGTGGCAACAGGGACCTTGGTAGTACTAGTGGTAGTACGGTTCACTGTGACGTTAGCCAGAGGCGTGGCCGGCCTGCCGCCTGCGCGGTGTGCCAGCGGGTGGACCGTTTGGTATGTCTGTGGAGGCCCGGGGCCTATCTGCATCCGATGAGCTGCTTGCTACTACTCCTACCTGTGTTAATTAAAGCAGCTAGCTGTCCCTAGCCACTGGATCTACATGCGTGCGTAGGCCGGGGTAAAACCCAGTTCCATTTGGCCCCGACTAACCACCACCTTCTTCCATACTCCGTGACCCTCCTGCTAATAGGACACGGGAATGTGCTAAATTCGCACCCCTGGAAGTGGAGCCTGGAGAGTAAACTAATGGCGTCGGCGTGCAGATGACGCCATGACAGCGCCGAAACTCCGAATGGCAGACGGACGGACGGACGGCGCACGCGCTACGTACGGCACAGCGATCTCCCAGCGGAATGGTTCCCAAGTCCTCGCGAGGGTTTCGCCGCGTGATGTTGAGAGACGGCGACGGGGGGCGGCCGTCGGTGAGTGCCGGCGAGGCGACGCCTCTGCGCTGTGCTGCACTGGCCTTTCCGAGACCATCGCCATTTGATCATATACTACTATACTGGTGGAGCTGAATTATTCTATAGATTGGCACTAGTGCTAGAGTGCCGTCCTCGTCTCCCGGCTTTCGGCCCGTTTCATAATGGACGCACAAATGGAGGCCAACAGGGAGGATCTACTATCTACTAGTAGTACTAGCGACTTGTCAAGGAGTTTTCATTTTATTTCACGAAAGGAGTTCGTCATCGGACAGGGGGTGTGTTTCATCTCGTGTTTGACACTGGATTTTCGATCGACGTACTTCTGGCATCTAGTCGATGTCTCTGTCCACCGGCATAGTATGCCACTGTGGCTGCGAACCCAGCGATCGCGATTACTCAGAAGGAATTGCCCGGCTGTCCCCGGATGGACTAGCCACTGCACACCATTCCGTACTACTACTACTAGCATGACGTTGATCCACGACTCGGTGATTAACTGACATAAGAACAATAAAAATATATACGAAATTTACGTAAGGAACTTGCTGGAATTTAGTCTATTTTGGGCAGTCCAATAACTATTTTAGAAATTCCTAATAAATTCTAGAGATCCATTTAGCCCATTTGTGCAAGGTAAGGGATGCTACTAAAGTTTAGTCCCACATTGCTAGTTTAGTGGAAGACGGACCTCCTTATAAGGGAGGTTCTTTCCCCGCTTATACGAGTATGAGAACAAGAAGAATATCCATGCACGCTCCTCCTCCGCTGCCCGCCACGTCACGCTCCTCCTCCTCCTCCTTCGGCTGCTGGCTGTTCGCTTCGTCTCTGTCTCTTTGTTTTGCCTCCCGTCGTTGCCCTCTGAGACGCATCAGAACATGTTCCTCCTCTCGCCATAAGTTCCTCAGCACCTTTTGAGTCCGACGACTACTAGCTTCTTCATCACAGACTCCGACGACAACTTCTTCCCCGACGTCGACTACCTCAGCAACGACATGGCTGGAGAGGATGTCGACCCCAAGTCCAGTGCTTCTGCTGCCGCTGTCCCGTATGTGTTCTTCTTCTTTCTGTCAGATGTCCTGCCACAGTTTCTCGTACTAGTTTTTGCCCTACATGTGTTAGGTTCTACTCCATATATGCAACATGATCTAGTGTCTGTCCTAGATGTGTTCAGTTCAAGTTCATATATGCAGATGCTATTTACTTTCTCTCCGTCAGATTGCATGAATTGCTTTATCGCAGCTATATTAGTCATGCTTTATCTAATATTTTTGTTCATAAAATTATTATGTAAATTGCTTATATTTCAAGAGAACTAGGGGCATCAAAAAAATTAGCTGAAGAAAATATAAAAGTGAATTGTGAAGCGTGCCGATAAGATTGCTGGTGGGCAGAACGTACCTTACGAAAAAGATGTACTGGGCTGGACGCTAGCCCCGTTTAACTACGGCCATGCTTGGCCTACGGAGCTGCTGGGTGGTCACAGCCCTAATAGTTTTGTTGCCATTCTTCAACAGCAATCTAGCGCTACGCTCCCGTAGCATCCACACGGTCGATGGTACGCCGTACCTTCCTCCAACCTGTCAGTCCCTTTGCTGTGCTGTGCTGTGCTGTGCTGTGCGAATGCTAGCTCGTTCAGAGTTGCCCGTGCCCTGCACAAGAATTCCGTCCATCCTGTGGTGGTATAGTACGTTCCTTCTAATTAAGCTGGATTTGGTGCCTGCGCCCATGCACGGTAGCTAGAGAAAGGGGCTCATGTCGCCGGCCGACCCATGGGGACCATGGAAGTTCTTGGAGATGCTGTACGCCACTGGCCGGATGGATGGCTGTGCAGTGTTATGATCGGAGCAGCGGTGACAGCTCCGTCGCTCCAACCGCCTCCCTCGGTTGACGTTTTCGGGACGGTGGGCAGGCGTTGAGACGAAGGCAAAGACTGTTTATTGACGGGTCATGCCTTCGTAGCACCTTTTGTGGGCCAATCGTATGGCTGTTTTCGATGTAAGAATATTCGTGTTTCTTTTCGAGGGTACATCAATAACGTATCTTAGCTTTATAGAAGAGAGAATAATATGTATACAAAGAATACCGGTCCTAGTGATGATCAGTGGCCATGTTTGCTGATAATGGTGCTGGTGTGGCCACCGAACTGTTCCTGGTCGTGTGGCGCTCGTTCGACTGTGCTACATTTTGAAAAATACTAGTTACAGCACAAGGAAATATACCAAGGAAGGGAACAAATCCCCTCGGCGCAGTCGGGGCTTTTTTGATTCAAATGTTTCTCAAAGTAAGTCTGGAGGATTCTAATCCTTGGGCAATTTTTCTCTGTGGGTAGTTTGTTTTGTAGGATTCCACACTACATGAATTTTTTCTTAGGATTCACTTCACCATATAACATACGAAATATTTCATCCACTCCAATCTTTTCAAAAAAAAAACTGGCTTTTCCTGTGCATTGTCGAATACCCTTATAATCCTGTAATACTCAAGGTGACATGAAACTCTATTCCTATGTTTATTCTATCCATGCGTTTTGGAAATCCTGCGATTCAAAAAGGTCCTTATAGCATCTACAGTTGCATTTGGTAAATCCGACCCCATAAACACGTGTCAGCGTGTCCGCGAATAGTGACCCGTCATGCCTCAAATAATTCGTTCCACAACCAGATACCTAAATTTAGAAACCTCAAAACTCATACTATTACATGCAGCACAAACCAATCAGCTCGTCCAGCTCCACCGCGCTCGTGTCCGGCAGCCAGCTGCGTCCCTCAGAGTGTTGGTCCGGTCGTCGGCGAGGTAGAGTAGAACATGGGACATGAGTTGGCTCACGGGACTCAAGGCACCGCTGTCTTCCTCGTCGGAGCAGGGAACCTTGACGGTGCCGGTGGATTTCAGATCGATGATGGATTCGTCTTTGGACGAGCCGACGACTTCCGCCACGACACGGCTGCAGCGCCCAGACTGGTGCACCATATGAGGCGTCGTAGAATAACTGAAAAGCGTTTGGTTATCTCCCGCATGCAAGATTATTCTTCGGGACAGGGATCATGTGCAGTTGAAACCGTGACTGTAACGTAGAGCATCTAAAACTAGACGTAGCTATTCCGTCTCGTCTATACGGAATATAGAGACAAGAGGCATAGATTCATAGTGCAAATGGACATAGCCTCACAGTTCATCGAACAAAAAGAGGCAACTGATCGCCAACAAACGGACACGAAGTTCTACTAGAATAACTAAATCCTTAAAGGGAGACGGACAGAGCATCGGTAATCACGATTTCCTCGCCTGTCCCTTGCCCTTGCGGTCACCGGAGCGGAGGGTGAGATAGTGAGGTAGGGTTTGCTTCAAGCGGAGATTTTCAGTAGAGACGAAGTTGAGTCGATGATGGCCTACAAGTGCAGATGGTTTAGTTGTAGCCTTTCCAAAGTAAGAGTATCGATCTCATAGGAAGTACATGAAGTCTTTGTCTTTCGTAGTGTAAAATTATAATGCTAATAGGTTAGTTGTGATCCATAGCAAAGAGAAATGGAAGTTTTAATTTTTTTTTGGATGATTGTTGTGAACAAGGAAATAAATGACAAGCGTAAAGTAAAGGAGCGCGAGACGTGAGTAACGGTTGTTGAAATCAATAGGACTAAAGCGTTTCCATGAAGTCTAGATTACCCAGCGGTACGTGTCTAACACGACCAATGCCTATGTATAATTATAATTCAGATTTCTAAGCCACTTTATATGTTTCTACAGGTGAACGGAGCCAAGTATAGCTACATGGATACATGCAGGAACCCCGTATCCCAAGCACAACTACCATTCATCCCCTCTCCGGTTACCAAATGGTAATCAAGGTTTTCCCGTGGACATAGCTAAGGCAGCCTCCGTTTGTCCCCTATTACAATGATATGGGAATGAGCGAGATAATCACTGTTGCAACCGACCTCCGCTTCCTACCTTCGCACCAATAGTAATAACCTTCCATCCAAAAGAAGCATGTTTTGGATAGCCGACTTCACTGACATCAAAGAAGATTGCTAATATAAACATACAAAGAGGTTCGCGAATCTTATTGTTATTCAATCATGAACATAGTTAGGTTCCTCCATATACCTGAGAACTAGGGAAACTACTCGCACATGGAGGGTACAAACATCACGGATGAATTATGATGAACATGGCGATAGCATCAAAGTAATACAAAGGTGAATCCACAACGGCTAATGCATTACAAAGAGATGGAGATAGGTCGGTGATGATAAACGGATGGTGACGATGCCCTCTCAGGGCGGTGATGCGGCGACAGAGTCCCTGGATCAATTCCCACTTCGAAATCCTTCTGAAGGCTAGGGTTCTTCATTCTGGATGTGTTTCTTGTCGCTAGGCTAGGGTTCTTCGTTCTGGATGCCCGAACGCATCCGCGGGCACTAACGAGGCACTACTCAAATGTCCTCCTCTGCATCAGAACTCCTCGTAGTTGAAATCTTAAAACCATACAAAGCATGCAAAAGAAACATCTACGTACTACGTAGATCAACTGTATCTACAATACACTACTTGTTGTCGTCAGAGATGTCCACAATTCCGTGTGGGGGTTCGCGTACATGGGCGGCAGACGCAACTTTGGCTCCTGCGCTGCCCTAGATTTGGGCTGAT
The DNA here is from genome assembly GCF_003073215.2 of Triticum urartu. NCBI lineage: Eukaryota > Viridiplantae > Streptophyta > Magnoliopsida > Poales > Poaceae > Triticum > Triticum urartu. The sequence continues at coordinate 633,622,396 of NC_053023.1, forward strand.
ATGATGGGTGCCGGTCACTCTGAGAATTTGAGCCCCGTTGGAACGTCCGTTTAAATCAATTTTTTTATCGATCAGTGACCGGACCATCTGGCCGGGCGTTTGAAACGCCCGGCTATAGAAGTTTTGATATAGACAGTGTGGCTGCTTCTTTTTCGACGTTGTATTTCTTCACCGGCAAGGTCCAGCATGCCAAAAAAAGTGACCAGCACTTGAAAAATTTCAGGCGGCCGAGAAATAGCAATACCGTATAAAAGACCATACTGATACTTGTTGTCTTCTTCATCGCCCACTTGTTCGTTGGTCGTGGCCTCGTGGGTACGTTTACACGTGCACACTAGCCCCGAGTGGCACGTTCCTACGGCAGCGTCTCAGAACACGGTCCACGGAGGCACAGAAACATGAACAGTACGTATGGGTTAGGCCAACTTCATCGCGCGACCCTATTCTGTCCGACCCCGTCCGTTTGAGGTAAAACGGACAAAGGAGGCGGTCCAGCGCGCGACGGCCCGGATCCATCTTGTCCGTTTTGTGTCCGGGCCGACCCATTTCGAGCGTAAACTTGCGCCGGGTTTGAGTCGCGGCGGACAACAAACGGACGCGCGCTCGTCCGCGTCGGGGCCGCGTGGCAGGCGGCCACCTACCTCCTACCCGCCCACATCAATGCGCACGAGCGGGCGGCTCCATCTGTCATCCGCACGTCGAGCGGTCGCCGTCCTTCTTTAAGTGGGAAGCGTGGACGGGTCGTCGTCCACACTGTCCCACGCCATCCCGCGGCCTCCTCTAAACCCGACAGCGGCGACCACGTCCCAAACCCTAGCCTAGACCTCGCCGGCCGGCCGCCCGCAGCCATGGGCCTCTGAAACTACGGCCGCAAAGGCACACACGACCGCGAGGCTGGCTCCTCGTCGGGACGCCGCCGCGGCTCGGTGAAGAAGGAGGAGCCCGCCTCGCCATCGCCACTACGCCGGGCCCCGGGCGCCGCCCGCCTTCTCCATCGTGCCCACATCCGCCGGCGAGCGCGACCGGCATTACGTCCGAGCGTCGGTGTGCCACCGTTATTGGGAGACGAGGACGCCGCTCCCCTGAAGCGACGCCCATCTTCCCAATAACTGGCACCTCTCCGCCGACCGGGTCCCCATCCCGCCGGTCCCGACGAGCGCCCATGCGCGCGAAGAGGAGATCGAGCGCCGCCGCCGCCTCCTCCCCGACGACCTCTTCTACGACCCCAGGTACGCCCCCGACTCCGCGCTGTGGGACACCTGGTTTCGTGACGAGCACGACACCAGGCGCGCGTCCTTCTTCGCCGGCACCTCAACGGGGCCGCGGCGGCCACGACAGGGGCGCGCCCAGGAGCGCGGGCGTAGGCGGGTGCGCGGCGTCACGCCCACGCCGTCACCATCGCCGTCTCCGTCGCCCCCTCCACCTCCTCGCATGTCAGCGGAGGAGGAGGCACGTCTCCTCAAGCGTGTCATGGACGACTCCATGTACACGCACGACGAGCGGCAGTGGGACGGCCTGGAGGAGGCCATGGCCCTCTCTGCCGCCGGGGACGTCGCCTTCCCGGAGCTTCAGATGATGGCCGTGGAGGACGAGAGGAGGGAGGACCCGCCGGCCGCGTTCCAGCAGCTGCTGGGCCAGAGGTGGCGCTGGTCCTGCATTGCTCCGGAGATGTCCGCCGGCGTGGGCATGAACTGATGCCCCACTCCGCCGCGGTCACCGGAGCAGGAGGCCTCGCCACGGGAGGAGGTGGTGCAGGCAGCTCCGGCCGTCCAGCCCGCCCCCGTCCATCACGTACCTCCGGCCCACCTGTGGACGCCGCCGGACTACGTCGACCTCGTCAGCGACGACGACGACACCGGCGGCCAGTGAAGACGGCGACGGCCACGGCACCGACGGGCGCGGCAGGAGCGCGCGGGAGGCGTAGGCTTTTTTTATTTTGTTTTATATGTTAATTATGAAAAATGGGCCTTTTAAGTGGCCGTAGAAACTGGGCCGTTTTGTGGCCGCCCCCTATATATATTTTATGTTTTTTTCAAATGTGTTTATTTAGTTTTTTAGTTATTTTGTTTTAGTTTTAATATTTCTTTTATTTATGTCCACCCCGAACACGATTTGGGGTGCGGCCGCGCGGTGCGCGCACGCACGACCCATTTGACAAAGACGGACATGGGCGAACCTATCGGTGCCCCAAAAAACAAAATCCGGCCAATTCAGACATCCGTTTGGGTTCGAACGGTGGAGTTGGCCTTACAGCGCCGTTATTTTTAACCTATCGCCGACCCGCTGCGCGACACTGTGGAACACGCGCGTCGACCCACGGGCAGCAGCTGCTGCCCCTGTGGCCAAGCATGGCTCTCCCTGCACGCCGCACGACACATGACACGATCGTGGCGTTGTACGCCGAACAGGCGACCGGGTTCACGGGCTCCACGAGCACATGGAGCCCCGCGCTCTGAAACTGAGCCGATCGATCGATCGAGCAGACGCGGCAACGGCCATCCCGGAGCGCGATCCGGCCGGGAGACGACGAATCCATCTCTCTATACCCGACCGATGGATCACGCGCGGCAGTCGGTGCACTCGTCCATGCCGCCGGCCACGTACGGGACGCTGCGGCGCCATGCATGTCGTCCCCTACCCTTGCTGCTGACAATGCCGCTGCTTCTATTTACCTTGTGCTGCCTCTGGCCGGCGTCCAGGTCCAGGAAGCGCGCCAGGCCAGCATGCGCGCGCGGAGGCTTGGAAGACTCAGAAAAGATGACTCGCAAGGTGCTGGGGCTTTGGCAATGCGGTGCTTGTCCGTGGCCAGATGCCAAGGCCTGTCGGCTCTTCTCTGCCGCCGCTCTTCTCTACCACTACAGTCGCAGGCTGGCGGATGGCCTGTTGCGTTCCTCGGTTTGGATTTGAGTGCCTTGCTCGTCTCGAGAAGGGCGGGGCTCGTGGTTGTCCGTGTTTTCCCGCCGTGATTGATTGATTTGCCTCGACACGGGCATGGGTTATCTACGGCCGGACACTAGCGGCCTCCTTCCATTTCTCTGCACTGCGATGAATACACTCGACACTCTTCACTGATCGATCCAGCCCCAGCTGTGAACTGCTGTCAAAACTCCCACGTTGAACTACGTACAGTTCGCATCGTAGCTGGCTGTCTTGCTACGTACGTAGTGCGTTACGGTGGAGCAGGGCGAGTACAATAATTGCTTGATGATGCACAGTCGTCCGTCCGGCCGGCCGCGGCCCGGGCGTGCGAGATCGCTGGCTGGCAAGCAGATTCGCCTGGAGCATATCGCTCTCCTCTCCTCTCGGGTCGGCCGGATCCGAACAATGGCACCGAGATCGCCCAAGCGGCGGGCAACGATCCTGCGGGTCGTCACCCACGCGGGACAGGGAGACACAGGTGACAAACGGATGGCGGGAACGAAGATGCTCGCACGCGACGCGCCATGCGGCGCAGGAGCTCCGTACGTCACGTGATCTGCAAGCTAGCTAGGCCTACGCATGCGGCCATGGCTATCCTCCTATTCTATCTGGAGCAGTGCGTGCGTGCGACGGGGTGACGCCGGTGCTTTGACTACATGGGCGCGACGCGACGGCGCCCTTTAAAGGCCATCCGTCTACTACCCCACGCGGTGGCCGGTAGGGGTTCATATTGGACAGGTCGTCTGACCCGTGCTTCTGTGCATGTTCACGGCCATATGCTCTGTACGGCTTCATATATGTGTGGTCTGAGGGTGCACTGTGCGGCGCGAATCTCACGGGATGGAGTGACGGATCGTGCTCGGTCGACTCACACGCTGCAGTTGATCGGCTCATTGCGGTTGGTTGGATGTTGGCTTGGCGACGGGCTGTGGTCTTGGAGACAGTCCTCGCACTAGCTTTCTCTTTCATTGATTTCACGACATAATAACTGAGCAGTTCAAGTGGTCACTGTACACCCCTCGACAAAACATAGTTCACGGCGTCACGTGAGGGCCGTGACTGTGCCTACGGCCGGCGAACAAGGTCCACCCGTTCACACTGTCCTTGGACTCGGTCGGGGGACTGGAGATAGCTAGCACACCCACACCTTGGGCCTCTGAACAGGGAAATTGAGCATGCACCCTTTGCAAAATAAAAAGAATAAAAAATTGAGCATGCACCGCGGGCCAGTACGTACTACGTACTTAGTATATCAACAACAAATGGCACATGGTCGGAGCTAAACCATTATCAAGGCGTCCTTAAACGCATGCGCTTTTCAGGGGAGCGCAGCACATGCGCTGCAACACCATCGAGGATAACAAGTCCGAGCAAAGGTGACGGCACATGGCGAGGCGGTCAACAGATGCAGATGCAGGTGTGGAAGGAGACGTGTAGTCAAACTCAGGAGATCCGCTTTCCCCACCCACGGATGCTTCGCGGCAAATCCTGCTGTGCTAGACCGCGGTCCACCTTGTCCATCGTAGCATTCGCCTTTTTCTTTTTTGGAGAAAGGCGCGTGCATTCGCCTGTGCTCGCCGGTCACCGCCTCGTCGGCGAAGAGGAAGGAAACGAACGGAAACGGCGGCCCAGAACGAAAGATAATATGGGCCGCAGCCCGGTGTACATTGGGCTAGCTCTACCTACTTTAAGAGTCCTCCTCGTCAGCGCCAGCAAGCGATCGTGGCGCCCGCGCGCGCCTCCTTCTGGGCCGGCCCATTAAACCATCGCTCCCTCTTCGCTTCCCTTCGTTGGCTCCCGCTCGATCGCTGGTCCCAGCTCGATCATTTTTTTTCTCTCGCCAAAAACTGCTACATTAGGTACTAATTTTCTTAGAAAAACCCAACCGGTTTACTACAGTATGTACTACAGTTTTTAGAAAAATAGTTCATCGAATTTCAAAAAAGTTCACCAGAATTGAAAAAAAGTTCATCAGATTTGAAAAAAGTTCATCGAATTCTAAAAAAAGTTCAACAGATTTGAAAAAAGTTCATCTACTTTGAAAAAAGTTCATCAAATTTCAAAAAAGTTCACCAGATTTGAAAAAAAGTTCATCAGATTTTAAAAAAGTTCATCAAATTCTAAAAAAAAGTTCATCAGATTTGAGAAAAGTTCATCAAATTTGAAAAAAAAGTTAATTGACTTTGGAAAAAGTTCATCTCACATGGAAAAAGGTCATTGAATTTGATCAAAAAATGTTCATCCATTTTGCAGAAAAAAACATGAAGAAAAATAAAACATTCTCGAATTTGAAAAATAAACTTTGGAAAAAGGGAAAAGGAAAGATGGAAGAAGAAAGGCAGTAAAAAGATGTAAAAGATTACAGTCGGAGAGCTGGTGCAGTGGTAATTGCATCGTTCCTCGATGTTGAAGGTCCCAGGTTCGATTCTCCTACAGTGCCCTTTTTTTGCCTTATAAACATATAACCAAAGGGGGGGATGGGCCAGGCCCGTTAATAGCGAAGGAAGGCAGGGGGAGTATGCGCCCGATTGCAAAATGAACTAAATCGGGCGCTTAAAGCGCCAAATAGGATTTGGCCTACTTTAAGGCCTGGGAAAGATTTTCTTAGAACGAAACAGGCCTCCACCCCCACCGATGTTTCGCGGCAAATCCTCCTATGCTTGACCGCGGTCCACCTTGGCCACCGTGACGTGAATGCACGTGCATTCGCCTTTTTTTAGAAAGGCGTGTGCATTTGCGAGACCTCCTCCTTGGCGCCTTTAGCGCTCGTTAGCGATCGCAGCGCTCGCGCGTCGCTCGCATGGGCCTGGCCCAGCAACGCTCGTTGCCTGTCGCGGCTGGCTCGCTAGCTGCCCACTCGATCATTCGCTCCCGCAGCTCGCTAGCTACCAGCTCGATCCTTGGCTCCCGCTCGATCACATCTTTTTTCTTCACTCAAAAAATGCTACAGTGTGTATTGATTTTCTTGAAAAAAACAAACTGTTTTGCTACAGTATGTACTCTTGTCCTTTGAAAAAAGTTCATTGAATTTTAAAAAAGTCTATTGATTTCGAGAAAAAGTTCATTGAATTCGAAAATAGTTCACCGAATTCGAAAATAGTTCACTGAATTCGAAAAAAGTTCATCGATTTTCAAGAAAAGTTCATCGATTTTCAAGAAAAAAGTTCATTGATATTGAAAATAGTTCACCGAACTTGAAAAAAGTTCATAGAGTTTGAGAAAAAGTTCATCGAATTCAAAAATAGTTCACCGAATTCAAAAATAATTCACTGAATTCAAAAAAAGTTCATCGATTTTCAAGAAAAAGGTTCATTGATATTGAAAATAGCTCACCAAACTTGAAAGAAGTTCATAGAATTTGAGAAAAAGTTCATCGATTTTCAAATAAAGTTCACCAAATTTCAAAATAAGTTCATCGAATTATTAAATGCTTCATCCGATTTGAAAAAAAGTTCATCGGATTTGAAAAAAGTTCATCGGATTAGAAAAAAGGTTCGCCGAATTAGAAAAAAGTTCACTGGTTTTGAAAAAAGTTCATTGAATTTGAAAAAAGTTCATTGGTTTTGAAAAAAGTTCACCAAATTTCAAAATAAGTTCATCGAATTTGATAAAAGTTCATCGAATTTTTAAATGGTTCATCCGATTTGAAAAAAAGTTCATCGAGTTTTTCACAAACTCATCAAATTCGAGAAAAACTCCATTGATTTTGTAGAGGAAAAACTCATGAAGAAAGAAAAGTTTCACGAATTTGAAAAAAGAAAAAAAGAAAAGAAAAGAAGAAGAAAGAAAACCTGTACGTAATCACGCCAACTGAACTGCCCTGGTGGTTGTTGCGTCGCGCTCGGAACTCGCCCGTCACGGTTCGAAACCCAGCTCTCGCGGAGTTTTTGCTGTTTAGAAAACAAAAAAAATCGAAAATGGGTCGGCCCAATGTGACAAGGGGGGGGGGTATGTGCCCGTTAGTAGAAACAACTGTAGCGGACGCTTAAGGCGCCGAATAGGAACCAACTGCATTTGCCTGTGCTCGCCGGTCACCGCCTCGTCGGCGAAGAGGAAGGAAACGAACGGAAATTGCGGCCCAAACGGATGGAGGGATACGAGTAGAAACGAAAGATAATATGGGCCGAAGCCCGGTGTACATCGGGCTAGTTCTACCTACTTAAGGCCTGTGAAAGATTTTCTTAGAACCAAACAGGCCTCCAATCATTACCCATGGCCTCCAGAAGCACCTAAAACTCAGGAACCGCATGAGCTTGTCCTGAGCTGGACCATGAAAGGATCACCATACACTTTGGCTAACTATTGTGGTGGCTCGGCCTCGAGCTACGCGTCCGCATGCACCTCCTGCTGGACATGCGAAAATCCATGTTGATGCTGCTGTTAGAGCGGGTAGTAGGGGGGCGGCAGCTGTGGTGTGCAGAGACCACGATGGCAATGTTGGGGATCGTAGCAGAAATTTAAAATTTTCTACGCATCACCAAGATCAATCTATGGAGTAATCTAGCAACGAGGGAAAGGAGAGTGCATCTACATACCCTTGTAGATCGCTAAGCGGAAGCGTTCAAGTGAACGGGGTTGATAGAGTCGTACTCGTCGTGATCCAAATCACCGATGATCCTAGTGCCGAACGGACGGCATCTCCGCGTTCAACACACGTACAGCCCGGTGATGTCTCCTACGCCTTGATCCAGCAAGGGGAGAAGGAGAGGTTGGGGAAGACTCCATCCAGCAGCAGCACAACGGCATGGTGATGAAGGAGGAGCGTGGTAATCCTGCAGGGCTTCGCCAAGCACCGCGGGAGAAGAGGAGGACTTGGGAGAGGGGGAGGGCTGCGCCCGAACTTGGGGTGCGGCTGCCCTCCCAACTCCCACATATATATAGGGGCAAGGGAGAGGGGGGCGGCCTCCTCAGATCCAATCTAAGGAGGGGGCGGCGGCCAGGGGGGTTTCCTTGCCCCCCAAGGCAAGGGGGGCGCCCCCCCTTTAGGGTTCCCCCAAACCCTAGGCGCATGGGCCCTAGGGGGAGGCGCCCAGCCCACTAAGGGGCTGGTCCCTCTCCACATACAGCCCATAAGGCCCTCCGGGGCAGGTGGACCCTCCTGGTGGACCCCCGGAACCCCTCCGGTGGTCCCGGTACAATACCGGTAACCCCCGAATTATTCCGGTGACCGTATGATGACTTCCCATATATAAATCTTTACCTCCGGACCATTCCGGAACTCCTCGTGACGTCCGGGATCTCATCCGGGACTCCGAACAACATTCGGTAACCACGTATATCTATTCCCTATAACTCTAGCGTCATCGAACCTTAAGTGTGTAGACCCTACGGGTTCGGGAACCATGCAGACATGACCGAGACAACTCTCCGGCCAATAACCAACAGCGGGATCTGGATACCCATGTTGGCTCCCACATGTTCCACGATGATCTCATCGGATGAACCACGATGTCAAGGATTCAATCAATCTCGTATACAATTCCCTTTGTCTATCGGTACGATACTTGCCCGAGATTCGATCGTCAGTATCCCGATACCTTGTTCAATCTCGTTACCGGCAAGTCTCTTTACTCGTTCCGTAACACATCATCTCGTGATCAACTCCTTGGTCACATTGTGCACATTATGATGATGTCCTACCGAGTGGGCCCAAAGATACCTCTCCGTTTACACGGAGTGACAAATCCCAGTCTCGATTTGTGCCAACCCAACAGGCACTTTTGGAGATACCTGTAGTGTACCTTTATAGCCACCCAGTTACGTTGTGATGTTTGGCACACCCAAAGCACTCCTACGGTATCCGGGAGTTGCACAATCTCATGGTCTAAGGAAATGATACTTGACATTAGAAAAGCTTTAGCACACGAACTACACGATCTTTGTGCTAGGCTTAGGATTGGGTCTTGTCCATCACATTATTCTCCTAATGATGTGATCCCGTTATCAACGACATCCGATGTCCATGGTCAGGAAACCGTAACCATCTATTGATCAACGAGCTAGTCAACTAGAGGCTTACTAGGGACATGGTGTTATCTATGTATCCACACATGTATCTGAGTTTCCTATCAATACAATTATAGCATGGATAATAAACGATTATCATGAACAATGAAATATAATAATAACTAATTTATTATTGCCTCTAGGGCATATTTCCAACAGTCTCCCACTTGCACTAGAGTCAATAATCTAGTTCACATCGCTATGTGATTAACACTCACAGGTCACATCGCCATGTGACCAACATCCAAGAGTCTACTAGACTCAATGATCTAGTTCACATCACTATGTGATAAACACTCAAAGAGTTCTGGGTTTGATCATGTTATGCTTGTGAGAGAGGCTGTAGTCAACGGGTCTTGCCATATTTAGATCCCTATGTATTTCGCAAAACTTTATATCGTAGATGCTGCTACCACGTTCCACTTGGAGCTATTCCAAATTATTGCTCCATTATACGTATCCGGTATCTCTACTCAGAGCTATCCGGATAGGTGTTAAGCTTGAGTATTCTATAGTCTCACCTAAATAGCTTGGCGTAATCATGGTCATTGCTGTTTCCTGTGGAAATTTTTACTGCTCTCTGTTGATCCAAACCTGGATCACGTTTGCAGCCTGTTGCCTAATGTGGCAAGGCACACATCAGGTGCGGTACTTCAGCATGGCATACCGTATAGAGCCTATGACAAGAGCATAGGGGACGACCTTCGTCCTTCCTCTTTCTTCTGCCGTGGTCAAGCTTTGAGTCTTACTCAACTTCACACCTTACAACTCAGGTAAGAACCCCTTCTTTGACTGATCTATTTTGAACTCCTTCAAAAACATGTCAAGGTGTGCGTTCTTTGAAAGTACCATCAGGCGTCTTGATCTATCTCTATAGATCTTGATGCCCAATATGTAAGCAGCTTTATCCAGGTCTTCCTTTGAAAATCACTCTTCAAACAACCGTTTATGCTTTCCAGAAATTCTACATTATTTCGGATCAACAATATGTCATCCACATATACTTATCAGAAATGTTGTAGTGCTCCCACTCACTTTCTTGTAAATACAAGTTTCTAGCAAACATTGTATAAACCTAAAAGCTTTGATCACTCCATCAAAGCATGTATTCTGACTCCGAGATGCTTGCTCTAGTCCATAGAAGGATTGCTGGAGCAAGCATACCTTTTAGCATCCTTAGGATCGACAAAACCTTTTATTGTATCACATACAACTTTTTCTTATGAAAACTAGTAAGAAAATTTGTTTTGACATCCATCTGTCAGATTTCACAATCGAAAAATACAGCTAATGCTAACATGATTCTGACGGACTTAAGCATCGCTACGGGTGAGAAATTCTCATAGTAATCAACTCCTTGAACTTGTGAAAAGACTCTTTCCCACAAGTCGAGCTTCATAGACGGTAACATTACCGCCCACGTCCGTCTTCTTCTTAAAGATCCATTTATCTCAATGGCTTGCCGATCAACGGGCAAGTCCACCAAAGTCCATACTTTGTTCTGATATATGGATCCTATATCGGATTTCATGGCTTCTAACCATTTGTCGGAATACGGGCCCACCATCGCTTCTCCATAGATCGTAGGTTCATTGTTGTCTAACAACATGATATCTAAGACAGGATTACCGTACCACTTAGGAGTAGTACATATCCTTGTCGACCTACGAGGTTCGATAGCAACTTGATCTGAAGCTTCATGATCACTATCATTAACTTCCTATTCAAAAGACGTAGGCGCCACAGAAAACATCTTTCTGTGTTGCGTCACTCTCTGGTTGAAGTAAAGGTTCGACAACCTCATCAAGTTCTATCTTCCTCCCATTCAATTCTTTCGAGAGAAACTCCTTCTCGAGAAAGGACCCGTTCTTAGCGACAAACAATTTGCCCTCGGATCTGAGATAGAAGGTATACCCAACTGTCACCTTTGGGTATCCTATGAAGATGTGTTTGTCCGATTTGGGTTCGAGCTTCTCCGGCTGCAGCCTTAAGCATCGCAGCCCCAAACATTAAGAAACGACAACTTTGGTTTCTTGCCAAACCAATGTTCATACGACGTCGTCTCAACGGACTTAGATGGTGTCCTATCTAAAGTGAATGCAGCTGTCTCTAACGCATAACCTCAAAATGAAAATGGTAGATCGGTAAGAGACATCATAGATCGCACCATATCTCATAAGGTTCGATTACGACGTCCGGATACACCATTACCTTGTGGTGTTCCAGGTGGCTTCAACTGTAAAACAATTCCACAATGTCTTAAGTGATTGCCAAACTCATAACTCAGAAAATCCCCTTTTGATCAGATCGTAGGAACATGATCTTATTGTTATGATGATTCTTAACTTCACTCTGAAATCGCTTGAACTTTTCAAACGTTTCAGACTTGTACTTCATTAAGTAGATATACCTATATCTACCCAAATCGTCAGTGAATATGAGAAAATAGCGATATCCACCGCACGCTTCAATTCTCATTGGATCACATGCATCAGCATGCATGATTTCCAACAAGTCACTTGCCTGTTTCACTGTACCTGAAAACGGGGTCTTAGTCATCCTGCCCATGAGGCATGGCTCGCATGTGTCAAGCGATTCAAAATCAAGTGACTCCAAACATCCATCAACATGGAGTTTCTTCATGCATCTTACGCCAATATGACCTAAGCGGCAGTTCCACAAGAAAGTGGTACTATCATTATTAACTCTACATCCTTTGGCGTGAACATGTGTATCACCACGACCGAGATTCAATGAACCATTCACATAGGGTGCATGACCATGAAAGGTATCATTCATGTAAACAGAATAACCATTATTCTCTAACTTAAATGAATGACCGTATTGCAATGAACATGATCTAATCATATTCATGCTCAACGCAGACACCTGATAACATTTATCTAGGTTCAATACTAATCCCGAAGGCAGATGGAGCGTGCGATGGTGATCTCATCAACTTTGGAAACACTTCCAACACACATCGTCACCTCGCCCTTAGCCAGTCTCCGTTTAGTCCGTAGCTTTTGCTTCAAGTCACCAGTAATAGCAACTGAACCGGTATCCAATACCCAGGTGCTACCAGGAGTACTAGCGAGGTACACATTAATAACACGTATATATTTTGTTGAAGTTGCCAGCCTTCTTATCTACCATGCATTTGGGGTAATTCCGCTACCAGTGACCGTTCCCCTTACAATAGAAGCACTTAGTCTCGGGTTTGGGTTCAACCTTGGGTTCCTTTACTGGAGCGGCAACTGGTTTGCCATCCATGAAGTTTCCCTTCTAGCCCTTTCCCTTCTTGAAACCAGTGGTCTTGTTAAACCATCAACACTTGATGCTCCTTCTTGATTTCTACCTTTTTGCGGTCTTAAGCACCGCGAACAGCTCCGGGATCAACTCCATCCCTTGCATGTCATAGTTCATCACGAAGATCTAGTAGCTTAGTGATAGTGGCTAGAGAACTCCATCAATCACTATCTTATCTGGAAGTTTAACTCCCACTGCTTTAAGTGATTGTAGCACCCAGACATTCTGAGCACATGCTCACTAGTTGAGCTATTCTCCTCCATCTTGTTGGCTAAAGAACTTGTCAGAGGTCTCACACCTCTCAACACGGGCATGAGCCTGAAATCCCAATTTCAGCTCTTAGAACATCTCATATGTTCTATGGCGTTCAAAACGTAATTCGGATCCCGATTCTAAGCCGTAAAGTATGGTGCACTAAACTATCAAGTAGTCATCAGGATGTGTCTGTCAGGTGTTCACAACATCCACAGACGACGTTGTAGGGGTTTGCACATAGAGCGGTGCATCAAAGATGTAAGCCTTCTATGTAGCAGTGAGGACACTCCTCGGACTACGGACCTAGTCCGCATCATTGCTTACAATATCTTTCAACTTAATCTTTCTCTAGGAACGTATTGAAACAGGGAGCTACAACGTGAGCTATTTATCTACAACATATTTGCAAAGACAATTTAGACTATGTTCATGATAATTGATTTCATTTAATGAACTCCCACTCAGATAGACATCCCTCTAGTCATCTAAGTGAAACATGATCCGAGTCAACTAGGCCGTGTCCGGTCATCACGTGAGACGGACTAGTCAACATCGGTGAACATCTTCATGTTGATCGTATCTTCTATACGACTCATGCTCGACCTTTCGGTCTTCCGTGTTCCGAGGCCATGTCTGTACATGCTAGGCTCGTCAAGTCAACCTAAGTGTATTGCGTGTGTAAATCTGTCTTACACCCATTGTATTCTAATGTTAGAATCTATCACACCCGATCATCACGTGGTGCTTCAAAACGACGAACCTTCGCAACGGTGCACAGTTAGGGGAAACACTTTTCTTGAAATTTTAGTGAGGGATCATCTTATTTAAGCTACCGTCGTTCTAAGCAAATAAGATGTAAAACATGATAAACATCACATGCAATCAAATAGTGACATCATATGGCCAATATCATTTTGCTCCTTTTGATCTCCATCTTCGGGGCTCCATGATCATCGTTGTCACCGGCATGACACCATGATCTCCATCATCGTGTCTTCTTGAAGTTGTCTCGTCATCTATTACTTCTACTACTATGGCTAACGCTTTAGCAATAAAGTAAAGTAATTACATGATGTTTATGTTGACACGCAGGTCATAAATAAATTAAGACAACTCCTATGGCTCCTGCCGGTTGTCATACTCATCGACATGCAAGTCGTGATTCCTATTACAAGAACATGATCAATCTCATACATCACATATATCATTCATCACATCCTTTTGGCCATATCACATCACAAGGCATATGCTGCAAAAACAAGTTAGATGTCCTCTAATTGTTGTTGCAAGTTTTTATGTGGCTGCTATAGGTTTCTAGCAAGAACGTTTTTTACCTACGCGAAAACCACAACGTGATATGCCAATTTCTATTTACCCTTCATAAGGACCCTTTTCATCGAATCCGATCCGACTAAAATGGGAGAGACAGACACCCGCTAGCCACCTTATGCAACTAGTGCATGTCAGTCGGTGGAACCAGTCTCACGTAAGAGTACGTGTAAGGTTGGTCCGGGCCGCTTCATCCCACGATGCCGACGAATCAAGATAAGACTAGTAACGGCAAGTAAATTGACAAAATTGACGCCCACAACTGCTTTGTGTTCTACTCGTGCATAGAAACTACGCATAGACCTAGCTCATGATGCCACTGTTGGGGATCGTAGCAGAAATTTAAAATTTTCTACACATCACCAAGATCAATCTATGGAGTAATCTAGCAACGAGGGGAAGGAGAGTGCATCTACATACCCTTGTAGATCGCTAAGCGGAAGTGTTCAAGTGAACGGAGTTGATGGAGTCGTACTCGTCGTGATCCAAATCACCGATGGTCCTAGTGCCGAACGGACGACACCTCCGCGTTCAACACACGTACAGCCCGGTGACGTCTCCTACGCCTTGATCCAGCAAGGGGAGAAGGAGAGGTTGGGGAAGACTCCATCCAGCAGCAGCACGACGGCATGATGGTGAAGGAGGAGTGTGGTAATCCTGCAGGGCTTCGCCAAGCACCGCTGGAGAAGAGGAGGACTTGGGAGAGGGGGAGGGCTGCGCCAGAACTTGGGGTGCGACTGCCCTCCCAACTCCCACATATATATACGGGCAAGGGAGAGGGGGGCCGGCCTCCTCAGATCCAATCTGAGGAGGGGGCGGCGGCCAGGGGGGTTTCCTTGCCCCCCAAGGCAAGGGGGGCGCCCCCCCTTTAGGGTTCCCCCAAACCCTAGGCGCATGGGCCCTAGGGGGGGAGGCGCCCAGCCCACTAAGGGGCTGGTCCCTCTCCACATACAGCCCATAGGGCCCTCCGGGGCAGGTGGACCCTCCCGGTGGACTCCCGGAACCCCTCCGGTGGTCCCAGCACAATACCGGTAACCCCCGAATTATTCCGGTGACCGTATGATGACTTCCCATATATAAATCTTTACCTCCGGACCATTCCGGAACTCCTCGTGACGTCCGGGATCTCATCCGGTACTCCGAACAACATTCGGTAACCACGTATATCTATTCCCTATAACCCTAGCGTCATCGAACCTTAAGTGTGTAGACCCTACGGGTTCGGGAACCATGCAGACATGACCGGGACAACTCTCCGGCCAATAACCAACAGCGGGATCTGGATACCCATGTTGGCTCCCACATATTCCACGATGATCTCATCGGATGAACCACGATGTCAAGGATTCAATCAATCCCGTATACAATTCCCTTTGTCTATCGGTACGATACTTGCCCGAGATTCGATCGTCCGTATCCCGATACCTTGTTCAATCTCGTTACCGGCAAGTCTCTTTACTCGTTCCGTAACACATCATCTCGTGATCAACTCCTTGGTCACATTGTGCACATTATGATGATGTCCTACCGAGTGGGCCCAGAGATACCTCTCCGTTTACACGGAGTGACAAATTCTAGTCTCGATTCGTGCCAACCCAACAGGCACTTTCGGAGATACCTGTAGTGTACCTTTATAGCCACCCAGTTACGTTGTGACGTTTGGCACACCCAAAGCACTCCTATGGTATCCGGGAGTTGCACAATCTCATGGTCTAAGGAAATGATACTTGACATTAGAAACGCTTTAGCATACTAACTACACGATCTTTGTGCTAGGCTTAGGATTGGGTCTTGTCCATCACATCATTCTCCTAATGATGTGATCGCATTATCAACGAGATCCAATGTCCATGGTCAGGAAACCGTAACCATCTATTGATCAACGAGCTAGTCAACTAGAGGCTTACTAGGGACATGGTGTTGTCTATGTATCCACACATGTATGTGAGTTTCCTATCAATACAATTATAGCATGGATAATAAACGATTATCATGAATAATGAAATATAATAATAACTAATTTATTATTACCTCTAGGGCATATTTCCAACAGGCAATTATTTGGAAAGTTCAGCGTTGGTTATACAAGGCGTGGACGACCCAGTTAACATGGAGTCGATCGCATGCAGGGAAGCCCTATGTATCGCAGAGGATTTGCTCCTCAATCAGTTCATCGTAGCATCCGATGCCAAGCAAGTGGTCTATGACATAAATCAAGGGAGTCAAGGGAAGAATGGTGCGATAATCACGGAGATTAAAGCAAGATCTACCTCGTTCTTATGTACTTTTGTTTTTGAGAGTCGTAGTAGTAATGTAGAAGCTCATAGATTAGCCAGATTTGCTCTAAATCTAGCTCCTGGGCGTCATGTGTGGTTTGGCCAGCCACATGATGCAAACATCATCCCACCTTCTGTGGTTTTCGATCAATAAAGCTTAGGCCTTACCCCTTAAAAAAAACTATTGTTGCATTGATGCTCAAAAAAAAACTATTGTTGCATTACCTCAAAAAAAAAATGTTGCAGGAACACAAACTTTTCAGAGGTTCAGGTGAAGTCCCAATTCCAGAGTTAACTAACGATGGTTGCTGCGTGGTACCTTTGGTGGCGCGGCACCAGTTTGTTGATGGGGTGACCATCCAAACACCACAATGGTCTGCTATTTCCATAAGATTTCTAGCTACAAATTATGTGAGAGACTATACACCTAAATACAACGACCGGAAGTGTGATTTCACGTGGAAAATCAACGTAGATGCCTCGTTTAATCCGCAAAATGGTGATGGAGCAACTGGTGATGCTGCTCGTGGTGACCGGGGAAATTTCATTGCGGCTGCGACATGATTTATGCCAAATGTGAGTAGTGTGGACTCATCTGAGTTGACTCCCATAAAAAAAGGGGTTATCTCTTGCTGCTCAGATTGGATGCAACAGTCCGCATATCGTATCGGATTGCAGTTTTGCGGTGGAGTCTATCCGGAATCTCCATGATTGTCAAGGGCTGGATGTTGCTATGATCACAGAGTGCAATGTTCTAGCCAAGGACTTCGCGACAGTTACCTATACACATTGTTTCCGGGAAGAACATTCGATGGTGGCTGATGGTTTAGCATGCACAGACAACCTCGCCTTAGCAAATTGAAACTACTCGCCCATACGTTTTCTCGTGCCTGTTAATGAAAACAGATCCTTTTTTTAGAATAATGAAAACATTTCCTATTTTGTTAGATAAAGAAACACGTTAGTGGGTTTTAATGGCCTGCTGCAGTGCAGCCCAGTTTGCGCATGTTAGTTTGATTTAGAAATTTGTAAAAAAAATTTGTTAATTATAATCACAGTAATAAAAATACATTTCAAATATTTGTGCTTCAAATTTTTTATAAATACATATAAATTAAATAACTAAAATGTTCATGTAATTAAAATATAGTCAGCTATTTACATGTGATTTATAGTTAAAGCTTTTAGTAAATAAATTTTCTAAATTGTTTAGTATATGAAAAAATAATTATAAAAAACTTAATTTTTTGAGTAAATTCCAAAAGATTATGCATGCTTGGATTATGCTTAAATGGAAAAAAATGGTAAGTAGAAACATTTTTATTAATAGTCACATGTGTATAACTTTCTTTTTTTGCGAGAAACATGTGTATAACTTTCATCGTGTCATATATTCATATTTTTTTATAATTAAACTATAGTCTGGAGTGAATATTTTTTATAAACTAAAATTTTAAATTTTGCATATTTATGAACATATTATCTTTCGTTTCTACTCGTATCCCTCCATCCGTTTGGGCCGCAATTTCCGTTCGTTTCCTTCCTCTTCGCCGACGAGGCGGTGACCGGCGAGCACAGGCAAATGCAGTTGGTTCCTATTCGGCGCCTTAAGCGCCCGCTACAGTTGTTTCTACTAACGGGCGCATACCCCCCCCTTGTCACATTGGGCTGACCCATTTTTGATTTTTTTTGTTTTCTAAACAGCAAAAACTCCGCGAGAGCTGGGTTTCGAACCGTGACGGGCGAGTTCCGAGCGCGACGGAACAACCACCAGGGCAGTTCAGTTGGCGTGATTACGTACATGTTTTCTTTCTTCTTCTTTTCTTTTCTTTTTTTCTTTTTTCAAATTCGTGAAACTTTTCTTTCTTCGTGAGTTTTTCCTCTAAAAAATCAATGGAGTTTTTCTCGAATTTGACGAGTTTGTGAAAAACTCGATGAACTTTTTTTCAAATCGGATGAACCATTTAAAAATTCGATGAACTTGTATCAAATTCGATGAACTTATTTTGAAATTTGGTGAACTTTTTTCAAAACCAATGAACTTTTTTCAAATTCGATGAACTTTTTTCAAAATCAGTGAACTTTTTTCTAATTCGGTGAACCTTTTTTCTAATCCGATGAACTTTTTTCAAATCCGATGAACTTTTTTTCAAATCCGATGAACCATTTAATAATTCGATGAACTCATTTTGAAATTTGGTGAACTTTATTTGAAAATCGATGAACTTTTTCTCAAATTCTATGAACTTTTTTCAAGTTCGGTGAACTATTTTCAATATCAATGAACCTTTTTCTTGAAAATCGATGAACTTTTTTTGAATTCAGTGAATTATTTTTGAATTCGGTGAACTATTTTTGAATTCGATGAACTTTTTCTCAAACTCTATGAACTTTTTTCAAGTTCGGTGAACTATTTTCAATATCAATGAACTTTTTTCTTGAAAATCGATGAACTTTTCTTGAAAATCGATGAACTTTTTTCGAATTCAGTGAACTATTTTCGAATTCGGTGAACTATTTTCGAATTCAATGAACTTTTTCTCGAAATCAATAGACTTTTTTAAAATTCAATGAACTTTTTTCAAAGGACAAGAGTACATATTGTAGCAAAATGCCGCGTGCTAGGCGTGCACGAATCACGCGTTTCGGTTCCGGGACAGCCGCACCGTTGTGGATCAGAGGCAAACCCGGCGGTGCAGTTGGAGGCGTGCCGAAGAACTTCTTGAGGAGGCCCACGTGGAACACGTCATGGAGGCGCGAGCGTGCCGGAAGCTCAAGGCGGTAGGCGACGTCGTTGATGACCTCTGAGATGCGGTACGACCCATAGAAGCGTGGCTTGAGCTTGCCCCTGGTTGGCAAGTTGAGAGAAGACGCGGCGCGCTGGCGAAGACGAAGCCAGACCCAATCGCCGACGACATGCCGAATGTCTCGATGGCGTCTGTCGTAGTAGGACTTGTAGACCGCCTGTGCCTGCTGTAGACGATAGCGGACGTCTGCGAGTAGCTCGTCTCGCTCCGCCATGCTCTTTGCCACGGCTGCCACCCGCGTGTCGCCCGACTCGTAAGAGCGAATAGTGGGAAGGTCGCGGCCATACACGAGCTTGAGCGGTGTTTCTTGGGTCCCTGTCTGGTAGGCGGTGTTGTAGATGTACTCGGCCCAGGGAAGCCACCGGAGCCACTGCCTGGGACGATCCCCTGTGAGGCAACGTAGGTACATAACAATGATCTTGTTAGCAGCCTCCGTTTGGCCATCCGACTGTGGATGAAACGCCAACGTCATGTGCAGCTTCGTCCCAGTGAGGCGCATGAGCTCCCGCCAAAAAGCCGAGGTGAAGACGGGGGCGCGGTCAGAGACCATGGACTGCGGAACGCAATGGATACGCACAATCTCGGCGAAGAACACCTGTGCCACCGACTCCGCCGTGTACGAGTGGGCCAATGCCACAAAGTGGCAGTACTTGCTGAAGCGATCCACCACGGTGAGGATGACAGACTTCCCGTCCACGTGAGGGAGCGCTTCCATGAAGTCGATGCCGACGTCAGTCCACACGGCCGTGGGCACCGGTAGTGGCAGCAGCAGATCGGCGGGGTGCAAGTGCTCGGACTTGTACCTCTGGCAAGTACCACAGGCGCAGACGTACTCTTGCACCGTCTTGCGAAGGTTAGGAGTGTGGAAGTCGCGGCGGAGACGATGCAGCGTGCGCAGGACGCCTTCGTGCCCGTCGTCGTGTACTGCGGCGAGGAGCTCCTGGAGTAGTGGGGACGTCGGCGGGATGTAGAGGCGGCCGCTGAAAGTGACGAGGCCGTCGGAGAGCGACCACGGCAGCTGCCGAGCGCCCGCCGTGATATCCTTGCGCAGCGCAACGAGCGCCGGGTCGGTGGACATAGCTTGCCGTAGGCGATCGAGGAAGTCGAAGCGACGACCAGATATAGCCATGACCCCCGGCTCTTCCGTGTCGCGGCGGGAAAGGGCGTCCGCCACCGTGTTCGTACTACCGGCCTTTTACTCCACGGTGAAGTCGAACCCCAGTAGTTTGCCGACCCAGTGGTGCTGCGGAATGGTTGCCAAGCGCTGGTCAAGGAGGAATTTGAGACTGTAGTGATCAGTTTTTACCACAAATTGGCGCCCCCAGAGGTACGGTCTCCAATGGCGAATAGCGAGCACCAGGCCGATGAGTTCCCGTTCATATGCTGCCAGGGAACGGTGATGAAGCGCGGCCGGCCGGCTAAAGAAAGCCACCGGGTGCTGATCCTGGAGAAGGACGGCCCCGAAGCCGTACGTAGAGGCGTCACACTCGATGATGAACGGCCGTGTGAAATCTGGCAACGCGAGTACGGGAGCCGTGGTGACCGCCGTCTTGAGGGCGGTAAAAGCTGCTGCCGCCTCCGGCGACCAGGAGAAGCCGTCCTTGCGAAGGAGGGCCGTCAGGGGCGCGGTGACCGCGCCAAACTCCTTGACAAACTTGCGATAGTACCCCGCAAGACCAAGGAACCCCCGGACCGCGCGCGCCGAGCGAGGCTGCGGCCAGTCGGCCACCGCCTGCACCTTTTCCAGATCCATGGCCACTCCGGCAGCGGAGATGGTGTGACCAAGGTAGGAGATCGACTCGATGGCGAATGAGCATTTGAACCTCTTGACGAAGAGCCGGTGCTGGTGCAGGACGGTACAGACGGTGCGCACATGTCGAAGATGATCGGCCCATGTCTCGCTGAAGATGAGGATGTCGTCGAAGAAGACGAGCACGAAACGGCGCAGGTACGGCCGTAGCAGATCGTTCATGAGTGCCTGGAACATCGCCGGCGCGTTGCAGAGGCCAAACGGCATGACCAGGAACTCGTAGAGGCCCTCGTGGGTGCGGAAGGCGGTCTTGGGGATGTCCTCCGCACGCATCCGCACCTGGTGGTAGCCGGAGCTCAAGTCGAGCTTGGTGAAGAAACGAGCGCGCCGGAGCTCGTCGAGGAGTTCATCCACCACCGGAATCGGAAACACATTCTTGACGGTGATGGCATTCAGGGCGCGGTAGTCGATGCAAAAGCGCCAGGACCCGTCGGGCTTGCGGACCAGCAGGACCGGCGAGGAGAATGTGGAGCAGCTCACGCGGATGATGCCCTGTGCGAGCATGGCGGCGCACTGACGCTCCAGCTCGTCCTTGTGCGCGGCCGGGTAGCGGTACGGCCGGACAGCCACCGGGCCAGAACCGGGCAGCAGGGTGATGTTGTGGTCGCGGTCGCGGGGTGGTGGCATGCCGGAGGGTTCGGCGAAGATGCCGTCGAACTCGGCGATGATGGCATCGAGGAAGTCGTGGCTGGTGCATGATTTCAGGGCTGGTCCGGCCGGTCCTGCAAGGCCGCGCCAGCACACCTGATGGTCCCCCCGCCAGAACGTCATGGAGAGGGTGCGGAAATCCCACAAGATCGGTCCAAGCGTTGCAAGCCACTGCGTGCCCAGGACGACGTCGTAGCCTGCGAGCGGCAAGGCGAGGAAATCCTCCGAGAATGCCTCTCGGCCGATGCGAAAGGGCACGGCGCGGTATGCGCCCTGGCACGGAACGCGCTTGCCATTGGCCACCGTCACGCGCGTCTTCTCGGGGGTGGGGGATGGCAATGTGGCGCGGGCGGCCGCCTCCTCGGCGATGAAGTTGTGGGTGGAGCCGGAGTCGATCAGGGCGAGGAGGGAGACACCCCCAAGGGTGATATGCATCTGCATTGTCTCGCTCGTGCGTACGCCGGCGATTGCGTGGAGTGATATCTGAGGGTCGGCCGGCGAGGCATCAGCGGTGGCGGAGGCCGTGTCATCATTGTCGTCTGGCGCCAGGTCGAGCAGAAAGATGCGCTGGCACACGCGGTTGTGGCCCCGGCCAAACTTCTCATTACAATTGAAGCAGAGGCCCAGGCGACGACGTTCCTCCATCTCCGCCTGTGACAGGCGCTTGATTGGGCGCCCTTCCGGCAGAACGGGTGCCTGCTGGGGTGCGGCTGGTGGTGCCGGTGCGGGAAGCGCGAGGCGTGGTACGGGCGCCGACAGGATGCCCTTCTGTTGAAAACGAACCGGTGGCGCAAAGGCGATCGCACATTGGTCGCGCAGCTCCAACTTGCGGGCGAGACTCATGGCGACGATGAGGGACTGCGGGTTGTGGATCTCCACGTTGAGGCTGAGGGGTGATTGGAGGCCCGCGGTGAAGATCTGAACCTTCTGTGTGTCCGACAAGTAGCCTGCCCGGGGAAGGAGCGCCTCAAACCGCTCCTGGAAGTCGACGACGGACGTCGTGCGCTTGCACGCCATCAGTTCGCCCAGCGGGTTAGCGCGCAGGGGTGGCCCGAAGCGGAGGTTGAGCAGCTCGGTGAAGCGGCGCCACGGCGGTGTGCCCTCGTCGCGCTGGACTTGCATATACCACAGTTGGGCAGTACCCTCGAGGTTGTATGACGCCATCCACACTTTCTCCTCCTCGGCGATCCGTTTTTGATGGAAGAAAGACTCACATCTGTTGAGGAAAGCGAGAGGGTCGGACTTGCCGTCGAACTTGGGGAAATCCATCTTCTGAAACCGCGGGGGTCGATCGTTGTGGTGCTGCCCGTCGTGGCCGCCGTCAGCGCCCGACGAGGAGGCCGACTTCTCCTTCTGCAGAGCTGCCACGGACGTTTGCAGGGATGACACGGTTGCAGTCAAGGCCTCGATCAGCTTGGCCAAATCAGCGGTGGTTGGTTCCGTCATGGCTGAAGAAACCGAGGCGGCGGCGGATGGTGGCGATGGAGGTGGGCTGGGCGCGGACGCAGAGGTGGGGGTGGCCGGCGGGGGTAGCGCGGAAGAGGAAGAGGAACGCCTGGAACCTGATACCAAGTTGTCAAGGACCTCGGTGCCCAAGACAGCAGGACCTCGAGTACGTAGCTCGTAGTCTCGGTGGATAGGAGCGCTAGGGTTTTTGCCTAACTGCTCAATGGTGCGGGAGATGAGATTAAGAGTAGAGGGAGAGATAGGAGATAATGATTTATTGCTTGCCCTCAAAGAGTGCTGATTACACGATATATAAAGGCCCCATGGGCTGCTAACAAACTGGAAACTATGCCTAACAAACTACTCCTTTATTCTAGGAACCAATGCATAAGGATCAGGACTCCTGCCCCGATCACGCCTCCCCGTTGTGGCCGGCGGCTGTTGCTCCTGGTCGCGTGGCCCGCGCCTGTACTCAACGCCCCACATGACATGTGACACGTCATTTGCCATAGCTTCCCCCATTCTCTACTGGGGCTACACAGGCTGCCGCTTGAGCCTCGCCATTGTTATTTGTTAAGGCCAAAGATTCAGCATGGTACATGTGCAAGTTACCACATACTGCCTCCATTTCAAATGTTTTAGGTTAGTCCTAAGTCACATTTGACCAAGTTAATAGATATGTATCAACATCTACAACATCAAGAGATAAGAGAAGGATGTTCCTACAAGCCTCCTCAGCGATTTGGATTCCTGGTCGTTGGATCTGGCTGCTTGATGCGATCTGGGCCGTCAGATCAACCCCTGGAACGACCTCGTCCGTCGGATAAAAAAATTTACAGCTGGAATGAATAGTTTCACCTCGACCGTGCCACCGCACGTAAATAGCCTGCCCCGCCGGGGGCATTTTCGTCATTTCATGCTTGCGCGTATAAATTACGTCCCCGCTCCTGTGGAGATAACCTAGCCGCTCTCCCCCGCACTCACGCAGCCCCTCTCCCCTTCCTCCCGTCCCCCCTCCTGCCCACTCGCTCGATCCCCACTGCTCGCCGCCCCGGACGCCGGCCGATTCCGGCCGCCCCGTCACCGCCCGACACACACGCGGCTGCAGCTCTACTAGCTTCACCGCGTCGATCCACTTTTCCTCGACTCCTATGGTCGCCCCCATCAATTTCCCCCTGCTAGGGTTTCGGTTGTGGAGGTCGACCTCGCCTTCGGCAGCCGCCTGCTCGTTGCCCGGCGCGATTGGACCGCCGACATCAACACGAAAGAGGTGTTGTTCATCATCATCAATATGCCCCGGGTTCACCGGATTCAAGAAAGGGCACGGGCGGCAACTCCCTCCTGGATCCCATCCGTTGCAGGCGTGCAGGCAACTCCAGTGAGTCCACCCTGATGCATTGTTTGTACCTCACGCACTTTTTCCCTCTCTGGTGGTTCGGCGGGGAGCGAGCGGCGGTTGCAGATCGATGCCATGTGGTGGAGTGGTGGGGAGTTTGTAGGGGGAACCACGCCATGGCGGGTGAGGCGGACTGTGCCGACTAGAGAGGTGCAGGCGCTTTTGATGGGGTGGATGGTTCACATCCGGCCTGTGGCAAAGGGAGGGGCGTTGATGTACATGACGTAGGAGAGCATGGTGATGCTTCCGTACAGCGTGGTGACCACAGCGGGGCGTGCCTAGGTGCATGGGGGCGAGTTGGAGCTTGTTTCTGTTGATGGGCTCGTGGGAGGGGCCGTACCCCAGGGGAGGTGGCGACGGTGGCTTAGGCTTGTTGTTTTCTTCCATATGCAGATTTCAGGCTTTATGTTGCCGCCTGACTTATTCAGTTCAGAGGCTATGAGCAAGTTTTAGGCTGCTGCTACTATCTATCTATGCATGTTTGTCCTCGCCTTCTATGCCGTTGTTGATGTTTATCTATACACGTCTATGCTGATGCCTTTTATTTTCCAGTTGTCTGAGGTGAACTAGGAGTTTTTTTGCTGATTAGAGATGATGTTGCTACTTTTATTTTTTCCAGTTGATTGATGAACTAGATGTAGTCACCGGTTTGGTGTTTACAGTCCTATGAATGGCATATGTTTATTTGTGTCATCATTGTTGCTTCCTGCCTCCTTTTCTCTGCATCTCAACATATTTTTATCATCATGAGAATCCTCGGTCTTGTAGTTTATCTGTAATGTCAAGCTTATCTTATTCCTGCCAATAGTTACCTTGTTTTTTCCAGGCAACATCAGTAGCTTTTTCCTGAACAAAATGCATGCATTTGATCCTTGGGTAGAAGCTAACCTGAATTGCATATTGGTTATGTGAGAAGTGCCCTCTCTCCCTCTCTCATGGTGTGTTTCTTCCTCCTCTGTGTGTTTTTTAAACAGGGGGAGGGGGTGTCGATATGCCAAGCAGGAAGAAAGCTGGATCCGGATGCAAGGGGCAGGCGGACAGAAAATAAGGTGTGTGCCGACTACACAACTGCCAACCTTTTCTGTTTTAGTGAGATATTTTTTTGTGATGTTTCCTCTAGACACAAACCATAATTGTTTCGAATATAACTACCATTTTTTATTTCTTAGGAGTGTATTTCAGTGCAAGGGGGGATTTAATTTGATAGTCCATGTCAGCAGTTGCCATGTTTTTTTACTGTTTTGACCATATTAACCATTGAGTGGTTGTCAGATTAATCATACCTTGTTGTCATGTGTTTTTTCATATGACCTTGCCATGTTTATAAACCCGTAGTTGCCGTGCATATACTTTGCTATCCGCGACAAGGAGGTGGTTGCCATTTTTTATAAATACATGGTTGTTGTGTTTAATAAAGCGTAGTTGTCAGGTTTTAAGTGGGGTGTAGTCAGATATACAACACCTGCTTGTCAGGTTTTAATGATGTATAAGCAGGTGTAGTTGTAGTGCAGCTGCTTGGTATGCTGCTGATTTGCTACCATTATGATTCCCGGTCGTTGAAGAAGCCGGTGGTTCCACTCATAAGTAACTGAAAACAAGTGGATGCTCCTTTGCCATCTCCTGTGCACAAAATTTGTGAACTCATTGTGATTCAGAAATACATGGTAGCGTGCAACAGAATATTCTGTGGTTATTTTACTGATGTTGCTTACCAATCATGTTATTTGCTGTTACCAACATGTACCTGGTTTTGGCCATTGTCGTTTAATATAGTTTTTGGTCTCATTAACAACACACGTTGGTGTCAAGATGAGCGACATGGCCTGCTATGATCAACAACTTCTGAGTCATAGGATTTGATGCATTATTCTGTGTGAAAAAGGGCAATGAATGCATGAATTAAGTTTTTTTGATTTGAAGCAACTAGCAATTTCTACGTATAACTATACTAATAGATGAGAGCATGTGTGCATATGTATGTGGTTTTCAAGGAGAATTATGTGACCGTGGCGTTCGTGCTCGTCGGCGGGACGGTGCAAGGCGCAACTCCGACGTGGTCGCGTGGTGGATGTGCGGTGTAGGAAGCGGTTCCTTGCCGGTTGGACGGCGTTCAGGCGCAACCCCGGTGCCCACTGAGTACTGCCTCAGCTACAACCTCCCTCGGTGAGCTCCATCTTCCTCCTGCTCATCTGCTTCGGCTACTATATTAGACATGGTCATGGCTATATTGATGTGGTGCTTGTCTGGTTGATGCTCTATGCCCTACTCATGCATCAGTCCCTACCTGAGCTCTGTAGTTGTGGATGCATGCTATTCTAGGGTTTGCATGATGTTGTTCATGTTTGGTTGCTATCATAGGAGCTCCTGTGATGATTTGGTTTACATGTGGATGTCGTATAGCTATGCTCCTGGATTTGCTAAATTGACCAGTGGTGTTAGTGCTAGGGCGATGATGATTAACATTGGCTGAAATAAGTGTGCCTTTGAGCAATCGAGGCATCGGTGGGTATCAAGTTGGATCCTCCCTCTTGTCTTTAGAATCCTTTTTGATCATGTGATACTTGTTGTTCTGCCCTTGGATGGTCATTCTTGTTGAGTGATAACCAGGTAGCTACCTTGTATAAACAGATTGATCTGGTGATAAGAGATGACGGGGTAGGCTATATAATCGAGGAAAGGCGAATCTGAGCCCACTATGCAATGAACCCTGAACCCTCTTTATTTGTATTTAAAGGTGTTGCTTATTTATCGAGAATCCACCCAGAAAGTAGAGAAGGATGTTCCTACAAGCCTCCTCAACGATTTGGATTCCTGGCCGTTGGATCTGGTTGCTTGATGCGATTTGGGCCGTCAGATCAACCCCTGGAACGACCTCGCTCATTGGATCAGATCCTGGTACTGTAGGAATGAACAGTTTCACCTTGACCGTGCCACCGCATGTAAATAGCCTGCCCCACCGGGGGCATTTTCGTCATTTCATGCTTGTGCGTATAAATTGCGTCCCCGCTCTCGTGGAGATGACCTAGCCGCCTCTCTCCTCGGCTACAACCACCCTTGGTGAGCTCCGTCTTCCTCCTGCTCCTCTGCTTCGGCTACTGTATGGGACAAGGTCGTGGCTATGTTCATGTGGTGCTCGTATGGTTGTTGCTCTATGCCCTACTCATGCATCGGTTCCTACTTGAGATCTGTAGTAGTGGATCCATGCTATTCTAGGGTTTGCAGGCTGCTGTTCATGTTCAGTTGCTATCATAGGAGCTCGTGCGATGCTCTGGGTTACATGTGGGTTCCCTGGTCCTGTAGCTATGCTCCTGGATTTGCTAAATTGATCAATGGTGTTCGTGCTAGGGCAATGATGATTAACCGTGGCTGAAATAAGTATGCTTTTGAGCAATCGAGGCACCTGTGGGTATCAAGTTGGATCCTCCCTCTTGTCTCTAGAATCCTTCTTGATCCTGTGATACCTATTGATATGTCCTTGGATGGCCATTCTTGTTGAGTGATAACCAGGGCATCTCCATTGTATAAACAGATTGATCTGGTGATAAGAGATGACGGGGATAGGTTATATGATCGAGGAAATGTGAATCTGAGCCCACTATGCAATGAACCCTCAACCCCTTTTATTTGTATTTAAAGGTGTTGCTTATTTGTGCTCGAGTGTTTATAGTTGTCTTATGTAAAGATTTCTTCTCTCTCATATCTTTATTGCATAAAAGTTGTTCTTGATCTTTTATTGTTTGTTGTTGGACCTTGATTTCATCTGGTTAAGAGTAAGTTGCACATTGTTATGCTAGAAAGACTCGCTCCCAGCAAGTTGTCTATTGAATGGCTTGTTTTAATTTGTTGATAAACCAGCAGAAACCACAGTGTCCTGTTTCTAATAACATCGTCTTTAGGCTGGTTAATGTTTGTATTGGAGCTGAGTATTTTTTTATATTTGCTGTTTATATCCAATATTGCTCCGTTTCATTTAGGACATGCCCGATGAACACATCTATCTATATGCCCCTGATGAACCATGTATTTAATATTTAATACTATAAGGCATGCACAGGAAGCAAATAATCAAGGCCGGGAAAGAAGTGTCATGTCTAATTGCTCTTTATTGCTTGTGTAAACCAAAACAAAAACCGCCACAGACAACTATTTTGCATATATTCATCTGGTGCGAGCAGGGAGCACAATTAGTATCACTGTAAACACAAAACTAAATGAGAAGCAAAGTGGAATGTTTTATAGTGTAAGACATAGGATTGCACATTTCCAGTTGCAACTTGCAATTGAATTGTAAACTAAGTATTGTAATAACACTCTTTCATTGGCCCTCACTACCCTTGACCAATCTATGCAAATCATTATGTCATTTGTGCCTCCCACCATTGTCAAGAACCATGTTAACAAAAGGAAACTCCGAGCAGGAACCGTTCTTCAGGTGGCTTTCATTTCACTCATCGTTCCTATATTTTATTTCACTTGTTTTTTACCATCTTCCTTCTCTGTCTGTTTCATGGTTGGGACGGTGGTGTGGCGTTGGGGCTGTCTTGCGGGTCGACCGGAGAGGGAGCACACCGAGTGGGCTTCTGAGATGGCTGAGGTGATTATTTGCTCCCTTGTTTGTCTTTCTCTTTGTGATGTGTATGTGCTCATCAAGGGCTTTGTTGTTTTTTAGGGATTTGTCTAGGGTTTCTTGGTTAATCCATTCTGATTTTGGTCTGCTCATGCTCTTGGCTTCTGGACCGTGGTGCTCGAGGTGGTCTGGCTGTCGTCACCGCCCCTGCTCGATGCCGCGCCACCCGTTTTCCCCGCCGTCGACGAGCTTCTCGGGCCCTTCAATGATTCTTGCAAGGAGGTCATATGCAAGAGAGTAAGAGGTGTGTTCTTCATCATCATCATCATCATCATCATCATCATCATCATCACCGTCATGGAGATAAACATAACAAAACCATTAGTCTCATCATCTTATGGAGCTGAGTGTCGTCCCATAACTATTGTTGCACGATTTATCATATTATAAATGTTAATCAGGCCATTAAATTTGCATTGCATTGTTCCCCTAAACGAATTGCATTTTTGCTGTTATTGCTTATTGTTGTTGGCAGGACAAATATGTGTAGTTTATAACACTGTTGCAGGATAAATGCAAATTTGATTCGTTTTTTTCTTGCACCGGCAACATCATCTCTGCATGTGTTGTTTAGGTTGTGTTAGTAATGACTAATGAGAAAGTGTGGCAAATAATCGCTGAACAGAGTCGGATGATTCATTCATGTGCCAGTGTCTCGCTATATGCCAATAGTTAGTCATGATTCATTTTCACTTCTGCATACGCTATTTTTTAGAAAGTGATCGCAATACTGTAGTTTTTACAAATTGCAAGGACGGAAAAAAAATCTTCAATTCTATTTTAAAAGTAAAACCAGATGATCAGCGCCGTCAGCCACGTAGACTGATTTTGTAGGTTGATACTAGAGGCTAATTATATGTGAATTGCTGATGAGTAGAAAGCAAATGTATAGAGGGCATACCAACTATTGTAAGGTCGAGAATTCATATACATCATTTATGCATGGGTTTGTTGTATTTCTAATTTCCAAATGTTTACTATGTGTGTAGTTGCATAGTATTTCTTGATAATTCAGACGCAGTAATTATGCATGTGTGTGCCATGTATCTTATTTCCAAATGCTTACTGTTTTTGTCGTTGCATAGTGTTTGTTTATACACAATTGTATGGTGATTGGAATATAGAACCATGTTACACTGCTATTCTTACTTTTTATATTGGTGCAATTTTGATGAATTGCAGAGGCTGCTAAAAGACAGAGGCATACAATGTTTTTTTTTGATTCACTCAATCAGGTTAAAACACAAAACAATGTAAGTTTATGTTGCTTCTTGTATGGGTTAAATGTTTTTTACATGATTTTTCTCTGGTATACACACTTCATCTTTAATAACAGGTCATGTGACAATCTAGGAGTAGGAGTATTTGTTTGGTATGTATTCATCATGCAACTTTGTCCAAACTGATAATCAGGTGGTAACTTTGTAAATAATAATTAGAGGCTTAGAACTTTTAGTAAATCCATAGTATTTACAGACTGGAATCACATTACTAGAAGTAGGTTTATAATCAAGCGAGAATCATGTTTTTGCAGATTTCCTCAACTCTTTATTCAACAATTATGGTGATTTTGTTTCTGGATGCGGTCCTTTTCTTTTAACTTCTAATGTCAATGACAAAATTCTACACTCACCGTTTCTATAGTGAGGCACACTGGTTATATTTGCAGCTGCATGTGGATCGACCGCAGCCTCACTATTTTTGCCTACAAGTATATCATGGTTTTGGACAGACTTCATACATTGTTGGTGCTAAATTTGTTTTTGGTGATTAATGCTACACTTACATTGATCCTTGCAACCCCAACTTGGTGGCATGTGTTTATTGTAAAAGTAGTGTGTCTGTGCATATCTATTTTGAAGCCCTTCACTTGCTAACACGAGTGACATCTAAGAATCAAAGTCCACTGATGAACAATTAATTATAATTGCACTGTATATCCTTTCTCCTGGGGGTTATTTGTTAGTCTTCTCTGACATTTAACTGGAAAATGCGTATTTTCGTCATTTCACTGATAGTATAATACTAAACTTAAACATGTATTCTTGGATGATAAGTGTGAGTTGTGGACTTCCTGCCCTTTATCACAAATCGACAGTACGTACTTCAGAATTTAGTTGAAATAAGATTAATCATATTCCTATTTTGAGCAGGAAAGAGTACCTTATTGAACCAACTCTTTGGGACTAATTTCTGGGAGATGGATACCTTCAGGGGAAGGTATACTCAATTTTCTTTACATATATTTCTTTCATTTTTTTCACTTCTCTTATCATGAAACTATGCTTTCAAATGCAGTACACCCTTAGATTTGATAGTATATTTCTATCGCTAGGAGAGGTATGTTTACTTGTAGTTTGATTCCCTTGTTCTTTTGATCTTTCAAGTAGCAAAGTACAACATTAGAGAGATACTGGAAGGTTATGTACTTGGTAAGTAGAATAGTTACTGGTATGGTTTGGCAACAATCACTGAACTGTCAATTAGACCTAGAAGATAAGAAATAAAGACACCATGCATTTTCTTCTTCTTTCTGTCATTCTGTGAGCATTCGGTGCTCCAACCAGAAAAACATGGACCTTAAAGCATCTAATGTACATCTATTCATCATAACTGGCCAGAGTTATATAACTGTAAACCTCTTGTGTTCTATTACAAATGAAGCAATTGAGGAAAATTGCTATATCTGTGACATCTTATGTGTAGATTCTTGCCTACTTGGTTGAAATTTGTAGTTGCTGGTACCGATGCCATTTAGCTTTCCCCCAAATTCTTGATTGATTGATCTTGAACTGTGGGAGCTGCTCACAAGCTTAACAAATGCCAGGGCCTTTAGTTTAATATAGAACCAGATGCAGTCATGAATGCAGAGCAGCTGGTGACTCCACTATATAAAGATCTCTGAAGAAATGAATTACATACAGCTTTACAGCAATCTCTATAGAATGGAAGCAAGTCACGTCTCTCGCTGGAAGGGGAAGGAGGAGAGCTCGACCGGAGCTCAGCAGATGAGGGGCGCCTTGATCCATCCATTGGCGAAGGCGATCGCCTTCAAGATTAGAAGGGGAAACTGAAGGAAATATGCCCTACATGCAATAATAAAGTTATTATTTATTTCCTTATATCATGATAAAAGTTTATTATTCATGCTATAATTGTATTAACCGGAAACATAATACATGTGTGAATACATAGACAAACAGAGTGTCACTAGTATGCCTCTACTTGACTAGCTCGTTAATCAAAGATGGTTATGTTTCCTAACCATGGACAAAGAGTTGTTATTTGATTAATGGGATCACATCATTAGTTGAATGATCTGATTGACATGACCCATTCCATTAGCTTAGCACCCGATCGTTTAGTATGTTGCTATTGCTTTCTTCATGACTTATACATGTTCCTATGACTATGAGATTATGCAACTCCCGTTTGCCAGAAGAACACTTTGTGTGCTACCAAACGTCACAACGTAACTGGGTGATTATAAAGGAGCTCTACAAGTGTCTCCAAAGGTACATGTTGGGTTGGCATATTTCGAGATTAGGATTTGTCACTCCGATTGTCGGAGAGGTATCTCTGGGCCCTCTCGGCAATGCACATCACTTAAGCCTTGCAAGCATTGCAACTAATGGGTTAGTTGCGGGATGATGTATTACAGAACGAGTAAAGAGACTTGCCGGTAAGGAGATTGAACTAGGTATAGGATACCGACGATCGAATCTCGGGCAAGTAACATACCGATGACAAAGGGAACAACGTATGTTGTTATGCGGTCTGACCGATAAAAGATCTTCATAGAATATGTAGGAGCCAATATGAGCATCCAGGTTCCGCTATTGGTTATTGACCGGAGACGTGTCTCGGTCATGTCTACATTGTTCTCGAACCCGTAGGGTCCGCACGCTTAAGGTTACGATCACAGTTATATTATGAGTTTATGCATTTTGATGTACCGAAGGTTGTTCGGAGTCCCGGATGTGATCACTGACATGACGAGGAGTCTCGACATAAAGATTGATATATTGGAAGCCTATGTTTGGATATCGGAAGTGTTCCGGGTGAAATCGGGATTTTACCGGATTACCGGGAGGTTACCGGAACACCCCGGGAGGTATATGGGCCTTAGTGGGCCTTAGTGGAAGAGAGGAGAGGTGGCCAGAGATGGGCCGCGCGCCCCTCCCCCCTTGGTCCGAATAGGACAAGGAGAAGGGGCCGGCCCCCCTTCCTCCTCTCTCTCCTCTTTCCCCCCCTCCGCGAATTCTATTCCAACTAGGAAAGGGGGGAGTCCTACTCACGAAGGGAGTAGGACTCCTCCTAGCGCGCCTCCTCTTGGCCGGCCGCACTCCCCTCCCTTGAGCCTTTATATACGGAGGCAGGGGCACCCCCTAGAGACACAAGATCATATTCTTAGCCGTGTGCGGTGCCCCCTTCCACCATAGTCCTCGATAATATTGTAGCGGTGCTTAGGCGAAGCCCTGCGACAGTAGTACATCAAGATCGTCACCACGCCGTCGTGCTGACGGAACTCTTCCCCGACACTTTGCTGGATCGGAGTCCGGGGATCGTCATCGAGCTGAACGTATGCCAGAACTCAGAGGTGCCGTAGTTTTGGTGCTTGATCGGTCGGGCCGTGAAGACGTACGACTACATCAACCAAGTTAACGCTTCCGTTGTCGATCTACGAGGGTACGTAGATCACACTCTCCCCCTCTTGTTGCTATGCATCACCATGATCTTGCGTGTGCCTAGGAATTTTTTTGAAATTACTACGAAACCCAACAGTGGTATCAGAGCCTAGGTTTTATATGTTGATATTATATGCACGAGTAGAACACAAGTGAGTTGTGGGCGATATAAGTCATACTGCTTACCAGCATGTCATACTTTGGTTCGGCGGTATTGTTGGACGAAGCGGCCCGGACCGACATTACGCGTACGCTTACGCGAGACCGGTTCTCCTGACGTGCTTTGCACATAGGTGGCTTGCGGGTGACAGTTTCTCCAACTTTAGTTGAACCGAGTGTGGCTACGCCCGATCCTTGTGAAGGTTAAAACAGCACCAACTTGACAAACTATCGTTGTGGTTTTGATGCGTAGGTAAGATTGGTTCTTGCTTAAGCCCGTAGCAGCCACGTAAAACATGCAACAACAAAGTAGAGGACGTCTAACTTGTTTTTGCAGGGCATGCTGTGATGTGATATGGTCAAGACATGATGCTAAATTTTATTGTATGAGATGATCATGTTTTGTAACCGAGTTATCGGCAACTGGCAGGAGCCATATGGTTGTCACTTTATTGTATGCAATGCAATCGCGCTGTAATGCTTTACTTTATCACTAAGCGGTAGCGATAGTTGTGGAAGCATAAGATTGGCGAGATGACAACGATGCTACGATGGAGATCAAGGTGTCGCGCCGGTGACGATGGTGATCATGACGGTGCTTCGGAGATGGAGATCACAAGCACAAGATGATGATGGCCATATCATATCACTTATATTGATTGCATGTGATGTTTATCTTTTATGCATCTTATCTTGCTTTGATTGACGGTAGCATTATAAGATGATCTCTCACTAATTATCAAGAAGTGTTCTCCCTGAGTATGCACTGTTGCGAAAGTTCTTCGTGCTGAGACACCACGTGATGATCGGGTGTGATAGGCTCTACGTTCAAATACAACGGGTGCAAAACAGTTGCACACGCGGAATACTCAGGTTATACTTGACGAGCCAAGCATATATAGATATGGCCTCGGAACACGGAGACCGAAAGGTCGAGCGTGAATCATATAGTAGATATGATCAACATAGTGATGTTCACCAATGAAACTACTCCATCTCACGTGATGATCGGACATGGTTTAGTTGATTTGGATCACGTAATCACTTAGAGGATTAGAGGGATGTCTATCTAAGTGGGAGTTCTTTAAGTAATATGATTAATTGAACCTAAATTTATCATGAACTTAGTACCTGATAGTATCTTGCTTGTTTATGTATGATTGTAGATAAATGGCCCGTGCTGTTGTTCCGTTGATTTTTAATGCGTTCCTTGAGAAAGCAAAGTTGAAAGATGATGGTAGCAATTGCACGGACTGGGTCCGTAACTTGAGGATTATCCTCATTGCTGCACAGAAGAATTATGTCCTGGAAGCACCGCTGGGTGCCAGGCCTGCTGCTGGAGCAACACCAGATGTTGTGAACGTCTGGCAGAGCAAAGCTGATGACTACTCGATAGTTCAGTGTGCCATGCTTTACGGCTTAGAACCGGGACTTCAACGACGTTTTGAACGTCATGGAGCATATGAGATGTTCCAGGAGTTGAAGTTAATTTTTCAAGCAAATGCCCGGATTGAGAGATATGAAGTCTCCAATAAGTTCTATAGCTGCAAGATGGAGGAGAACAGTTCTGTCAGTGAGCATATACTCAAAATGTCTGGGTATAATAATCACTTGATTCAAATGGGAGTTAATCTTCCAGATGATTGCGTCATTGACAGAATTATCCAATCACTACCACCAAGCTACAAGAGCTTCGTGATGAACTATAATATGCAAGGGATGAATAAGAATATTCCCGAGATCTTCGCAATGCTGAAAGCTGCGGAGGTAGAAATCAAAAAGGAGCATCAAGTGTTGATGGTCAACAAGACCACTAGTTTCAAGAAAAAGGGCAAAGGGAAGAAGAAGGGGAACTTCAAGAAGAACAGCAAGCAAGTTGCTGCTCAAGAGAAGAAACCCAAGTCTGGACCTAAGCCTGAAACTGAGTGCTTCTACTGCAAGCAGACTGGTCACTGGAAGCGGAATTGCCCCAAGTAGTTGGCGGATAAGAAGGATGGCAAGGTGAACAAAGGTATATGTAATATACATGTTATTGATGTGTACCTTACTAATGCTCGCAGTAGCACCTGGGTATTTGATACTGGTTCTGTTGCTAATATTTGCAACTCGAAATAGGGACTACGGATTAAGCGAAGATTGGCTAAGGACGAGGTGACGATGCGTGTGGGAAACGGTTCCAAAGTCGATGTGATCGCGGTCGGCACGCTAC
This sequence comes from Triticum urartu, assembly GCF_003073215.2. Classification (NCBI taxonomy): domain Eukaryota; kingdom Viridiplantae; phylum Streptophyta; class Magnoliopsida; order Poales; family Poaceae; genus Triticum; species Triticum urartu. The sequence goes on from NC_053023.1 coordinate 633,658,280, forward strand.
CTCTACATCTACCTTCGGGATTAATATTAGACCTAAATAATTGTTATTTGGTGCCAGCGTTAAGCATGAACATCATATCTGGATCTTGTTTGATGCGAGACGGTTATTCATTTAAATCAGAGAATAATGGTTGTTCTATTTATATGAGTAATATCTTTTATGGTCATGCACCCTTGAAGAGTGGTCTATTCTTATTGAATCTCGATAGTAGTAACACACATATTCATAATGTTGAAGACAAAAGATGCAGAGTTGATAATGATAGTGCAACTTATTTGTGGCACTGCCGTTTAGGTCATATCGGTGTAAAGCGCATGAAGAAACTCCATACTGATGGACTTTTGGAACCACTTGATTATGAATCACATGGTACTTGCGAACCGTGCCTCATGAGCAAGATGACTAAAACGCCGTTCTCCGGTACTATGGAGAGAGCAACAGATTTGTTGGAAATCATACATACAGATGTATGTGGTCCAATGAATATTGAGGCTCGTGGCGGATATCGTTATTTTCTCACCTTCATAGACGACTTAAGCAGATATGGGTATATCTACCTAATGAAACATAAGTCTGAAACATTTGAAAAGTTCAAAGAATTTCAGAGTGAAGTTGAAAATCATCGTAACAAGAAAATAAAGTTTCTACGATCTGATCATGGAGGAGAATATTTGAGTTACGAGTTTGGTGTACATTTGAAACAATGCGGAATAGTTTCGCAACTCACGCCACCCAGAACACCACAGCGTAATGGTGTGTCCGAACGTCGTAATCGTACTTTACTAGATATGGTGCGATCTATGATGTCTCTTACTGATTTACCGCTATCGGGTTATGCTTTGGAGACGGCCGCATTCACGTTAAATAGGGCACCATCAAAATCCGTTGAGACGACGCCTTATGAACTATGGTTTGGCAAGAAACCAAAGTTGTCGTTTCTGAAAGTTTGGGGCTGCGATGCTTATGTGAAAAAGTTTCAACCTGATAAGCTTGAACCCAAATCGGAGAAATGTGTCTTCATAGGATATCCAAAGGAGACTATTGGATACACCTTCTATCACAGATCCGAAGGCAAGACTTTTGTTGCTAAGTTCGGAAACTTTCTAGAGAAGGAGTTTCTCTCGAAAGAAGTGAGTGGGAGGAAAGTAGAACTTGATGACGTAACTGTACCTACTCCCTTATTGGAAAGTAGTGCATCACAGAAAACTGTTTCTGTGACACCTACACCAATTAGTGAGGAAGCTAATGATAATGATCATGAAACTTCAGAACAAGATACTACTGAACCTCGTAGATCAACCAGAGTGAGATCCGCGCCAGAGTGGTACGGTAATCCAGTTCTGGAAGTCATGCTACTAGATCATGATGAACCTACGAACTATGAAGAAGCGATGGTGAGCCCAGATTCCTCGAAATGGTTTGAAGCCATGAAATTTGAGATGGGATCCATGTATGAGAACAAAGTGTAGACTTTGGTTGACTTGCCCAATGATCGGCAAGCAATTGAGAATAAATGGATCTTCAAGAAGAAGACTGACGCCGACGGTAATATTACTGTCTACAAAGCTCGACTTGTCGCAAAAGGGTTTCGGCAAGTTCAAGGGGTTGACTACGATGAGACCTTCTCACCCGTAGCGATGCTTAAGTCTGTCCGAATCATGTTAGCAATTGCCGCATTTTATGATTATGAAATTTGGCAGATGGATGTCAAAACTGCATTCCTGAATGGATTTCTGGAAGAAGAGTTGTATATGATGCAACCGGAAGGTTTTGTCAATCCAAAGGGAGCTAACAAAGTGTGCAAGCTCCAGCGATCCATTTATGGACTGGTGCAAGCCTCTCGGAGTTGGAATAAACGCTTTGATAGTGTGATCAAAGCATTTGGTTTTATACAGACTTTTGGAGAAGCCTGTATTTACAAGAAAGTGAGTGGGAGCTCTGTAGCATTTCTGATATTATATGTGGATGACATATTACTGATTGGAAATGATATAGAATTTCTGGATAGCATAAAGGGATACTTGAATAAGAGTTTTTCAATGAAAGACCTCGGTGAAGCTGCTTACATATTAGGCATAAAGATCTATAGAGATAGATCAAGACGTTTAATTGGACTTTCACAAAGCACATACCTTGACAAGATTTTCAAGAAGTTCAAAATGGATCAAGCAAAGAAAGGGTTCTTGCCTGTGTTACAAGGTGTGAAGTTGAGTCAGACTCAATGCCCGACCACTGCAGAAGATAGAGAGAAAATGAAAGATGTTCCCTATGCTTCAGCCATAGGCTCTATCATGTATGCAATGCTGTGTACCAGACCTGATGTGTGCCTTGCTATAAGTCTAGCAGGGAGGTACCAAAGTAATCCAGGAGTGGATCACTGGACAGCGGTCAAGAACATCCTGAAATACCTGAAAAGGACTAAGGATATGTTTCTCGTATATGGAGGTGACAAAGAGCTCATCATAAACGGTTACGTTGATGCAAGCTTTGACACTGATCCGGACGATTCTAAATCGCAAACCGGATACGTGTTTACATTAAACGGTGGAGCTGTCAGTTGGTGCAGTTCTAAACAGAGCGTCGTGGCGGGATCTACGTGTGAAGCGGAATACATAGCTGCTTCGAAAGCAGCAAATGAACGAGTCTGGATGAAGGAGTTCATATCCGATCTAGGTGTCATACCTAGTGCATCGGGTCCAATGAAAATCTTTTGTGAGAATACTGGTGCAATTGCCTTGGCGAAGGAATCTAGATTTCACAAGAGAACCAAGCACATCAAGAGACGCTTCAATTCCATTCGGGATCTAGTCCAGGTGGGAGACATAGAGATTTGCAAGATACATACGGATCTGAATGTTGCAGACCCGTTGACTAAGCCTCTTCCACGAGCAAAACATGATCAGCACCAAGGCTCCATGGGTGTTAGAATCATTACTGTGTAATCTAGATTATTGACTCTAGTGCAAGTGGGAGACTGAAGGAAATATGCCCTAGAGGAAATAATAAAGTCATGATAAAAGTTTATTATTCATGCTAGAATTGTATTAACCGGAAACATAATACATGTGTGAATACATAGACAAACAGAGTGTCACTAGTATGCCTCTACTTGACTAGCTCGTTAATCAAAGATGGTTATGTTTCCTAACCATGGACAAAGAGTTGTTGTTTGATTAACGGGATCACATCATTAGTTGAATGATCTGATTGACATGACCCATTCCATTAGCTTAGCACCCGATTGTTTAGTATGTTGCTATTGCTTTCTTCATGACTTATACATGTTCCTATGACTATGAGATTATGCAACTCCCGTTTGCCAGAAGAACACTTTGTGTGCTACCAAACGTCACAACGTAACTGGGTGATTATAAAGGAGCTCTATAGGTGTCTCCAAAGGTACATGTTGGGTTGGCGTATTTCGAGATTAGGATTTGTCACTCCGATTGTCGGAGAGGTATCTCTGGGCCCTCTCGGTAATGCACATCACTTAAGCCTTGCAAGCATTGCAACTAATGGGTTAGTTGCGGGATGATGTATTACAGAACGAGTAAAGAGACTTGCCGGTAACGAGATTGAACTAGGTATAGGATACCGACGATCGAATCTCGGGCAAGTAACATACCGATGACAAAGGGAACAACGTATGTTGTTATGCGGTCTGACCGATAAAAGATCTTCGTAGAATATGTAGGAGCCAATATGAGCATCCAGGTTCCGCTATTGGTTATTGACCGGATACGTGTCTCGGTCATGTCTACATTGTTCTCGAACCCGTAGGGTCCGCACGCTTAAGGTTACGATGATAGTTATATTATGAGTTTATGCATTTTGATGTACCGAAGGTTGTTCGGAGTCCCGGATGTGATCACGGACATGACGAGGAGTCTCGAAATGGTTGACACATAAAGATTGATATATTGGAAGCCTATGTTTGGATATCGGAAGTGTTCCGGGTGAAATCGGGATTTTACCGGAGTACTGGGAGGTTACCGGAACCCCCCCGGGAGGTATATGGGCCTTAGTGGGCCTTAGTGGAAGAGAGGAGAGGTGGACAGAGATGGGCCGCGCGCCCCTCCCCCCCTTGGTCCGGATAGGACAAGGAGAGGGGGCCGGCCCCCCTTCCTCCTCTCTCTCCTCTCCCCCCCTCCGCGAATCCTATTCCAACTAGGAAAGGGGGGAGTCCTACTCCCGGAGGGAGTAGGACTCCTCCTGGCGTGCCCTATGATGGCCGGCCGGCCCCCCTCCCTTGAGCCTTTATATACGGAGGCAGGGGCACCCCCTAGAGACACAAGTTGATCCACGTGATCATATTCTTAGCCGTGTGCGGTGCCCCCTTCCACCATAGTCCTCGATAATATTGTAGCGGTGCTTAGGCGAAGCCCTGCGACAGTAGTACATCAAGATCGTCACCACGCCGTCATGCTGACGGAACTCTTCCCCGACACTTTGCTGGATCGGAGTCCGGGGATCGTCATCGAGCTGAACGTGTGCTAGAACTCGGAGGTGCCGTAGTTTCGATGCTTGATCGGTCGGGCCGTGAAGATGTACGACTACATCAACCAAGTTAACGCTTCCGTTGTCGATCTACAAGGGTACGTAGATCACACTCTCCCCCTCTCGTTGCTATGCACCACCATGATCTTGCGTGTGCGTAGGAAATTTTTTGAAATTACTACGAAACCCAACAAAAACCATCGCTCACTGTACATACGTTTTAGAAGGAAATCACAAGTGCATTTTCTATACAAAACCATTATGTGGTCATCATAATGGAATAGCACTCATGGAGGCAGTTGAACCAAGCTATTTATGCCTAACTATGACTTCATAGTTTTATCGCCTCCATTGCCGTTGTGGTAGCTTTTGCTCTCTTATGTTCCTATTCGTATAACTGAACTTAATGTGAGCTAATTTGTTTTTGTAATCTCATGACTGCATTGAACTTGATGTTGCGCTACTTCTGGGGTGGATTAATTTTTACAATCTCATGATTTTGTTGAACTCAATGATGTTACTCTTCTGGAATGTTTATTCTTTTCCATGAACCAAAAAATCAGTTGTTGACGTTTTAGATGTGCTAAACTTGCTTCCTACTGATGCATCATGCGGTTTGATCTTCCATCGCTTGGCATATCGGTTGGACCGGCACCCTCGCGCCAAGACGGGTTGCCGATCTAGTCAAACTAGATAATACCCCGCGCGTTGCTGTGGGGATTTTTGGTGTTTCTGAGTAGATAGAAAAGATGACGACAATTTTCAATAATATGATGGATTTTATATAGAAGTGATAATAATCAACAAAACAATATATTTCATGTATAGGTGATTCAAGTTAAGTAGGATCTATTTGATTTTGTTTTGGGGTGCTTTTTGGTTAGTGCGACCTTGTAAGATATAATGTCCCAGTTTCTTTCATACTCAACAATGTATCCATGGTGTGTTGAGGCGCGGACTCGCATTTGGAAGTAAAAAAAGATTGTTTCTTATTTTCCTTAGAGAAAAAAATACTGGTTCTTTTTTGTTCTTCATTATTGCAATTGCATATACCTATTTCTTCGGAGCTTCTCTTTTTCTTTTGAGATCTAGAGTACAAAATTCTACTCACATTGGAGCAGTACATTCAGTTAGCACCAGTGGTCGAAGACTCTCCAGGACATCAGCAATCTATGTATTTCTTCCGAGCTTCTCTGATTGAAAAAGTGGAAGAACATGCCATATCGTTGTTTGAAGACATAGTGGAATTCAGCAAAGATACATGTCCAGGTTTTCAATCCCGGTAGATGCATATATAAGGTGAAACCAAAATATATAACAAACAAATTATCTTATAAAAAAGTTTGTTTTCATATGAGAAACGGAGCAGTGCGTCTTTTCATCTTTGTTGCCAATGCCTGATACAAAACACAATTAAGAATAGCAATGAATACTTCATTGTCCCCTGAAGATGTATTGCTAATATCTTCACATCATTAAACATCATGCAATGCAAAAGTTAACTGAAAAAAATTAAGTAAAGAACCAACAGGCTTGTTGCCGCAGAAATCTAAATACGCATGGTCATATTTGCCAGTACGCATCCCTGGTTGCAATTCAGAATAAGCAGTGAGGATCGTGTAATTGCTGCGTAGAGAAGGAATAATATATAAGGAACTAAAGAACGTAGGGAGATAAGACATGAGATAACAAATACGGCAGGAACCAAGTGTTTTTGAGGTTATATGTGGCTTTCTCACCGGTCAAACCCCATTTTCCATGAACGGCAACATCCATCATAATTTCCATACGTCTACAAGAATGGACCAAGTCAATCACGATGTATCTCAAGCAAACAGCTAGGCACGTAAAGAGCATTGTGTGCTAGCCAAGCAAAACAGCCACAACGAAGCAATATACAAGAAGAAAAACATACAAACCACATAATCTCCTATTCCCAGGATGACATGACATGGAAGTGGGAGGGACCAATTAAATGAACATATATTCAGATTTCAGAAGAAGGATATACGTACAGATCAACAGGGTTCTGTAGTCTTTCGTCCTCTGGCTTCGATATGGCCCTTGAAGAACACGGGGAGAGCAATTTCTTCGCTCCTCGTTCAATTACTCTATGAGGAAGCTCGCAATCAGAAGGCATACGATGGAAACACACAATTACACGGTGGCGGCGGTGCCATCGGAGGTAGTGGTGGATCTACCACAGGGGTTAGCAGGTGACCCGGTTGGCGGAAACAGAGTACTCCCCCGCCAGCCCTCAGCCTTAGGGTCGAGTTCGAGCCTCCAAATCACCATGGCGGTCGAGCTCCAACCTGTCAGGTCTGATTTTAAGAGAAGAGAAACATACAAAGAATATGGCCCAGGCCAATATGAGAGGAGGGCGCTTCACCGAGCGCACGAGTCAAGAGAAATCTATCGATCTAATCCCTAGCGCCGGTACTGGCTAACGGACCTTCGCACCGATGCCTCCACTGGATGTCTCATCCTCCGCTGGATGCTCCCTCGTCCGCGACCCCATGGTACTGCTTCTCAGACGCTCAACCTCGACGGCTCCACGATCCGGGCATGGCCAGACATACGGTGGCCTGCTCCTTCACACAGAGCTTGCTGTCGAGATCGAAGGAATGTGGGTTGGTGGAGGAGACCATTAGTCAGAGAAGGCGGGGTGCCGGCGTGCAGATTAATAGGAAGAGATTTGGTGCGGAGAGAAAATGAGGAGACATATCTGCTGATGAAGACGATACGGCCGCAGCGCCACATTCAAGGAGAGGCGTCTTTGGTGGGTCATTTACAGCTGATCCGTCTTAAGTATGGCTGGGCTTTGGCTGGTTATTTAAGTCAGATAATACAACCTACACGTGGCCATATAGATAGATGATGATTGGAAGAAAAATGCTGATGTGGCACAACTAATGACGTGGATAGGCTGCATGTAAGGAGAAATAGGATAGTGGGGATGAACTATTTAGGTATTATGGATATATACAGAGCGTCTAAGAGTCCCAAATAAGTGGCTACAACTTGGGGGTGTGATTAGCAACAGGTTTTACATTTTAGGAAGGAGAAACTTCATGGTTGAAGGCATATAAATTAAACAGTTCAGATCAAGATTTACTCTTTCTAATTTCAACATCGGCCAAAGTTATCCTGCCTTTATATTATCATAGAAACAAAATCTTCAAGAATAAGGACTATCAACGAGCCTCTGAAGATTTGACAGGTTAAACACAAATTGGCGTATTATGAAACTAAAGTGGGGGAAACGGGAGTCGTACAACATATATTCCTGCATATGCCCATCATTTTCATAGCTTTCTACTACAAAAAAAAATGTAAGCTTAGAATTAGAATTAGTGAAATGAGAAGGTCGAAGCATCTACCTAATCAACTACACCAAGAAGAAATTAAATTCAACGACTACAACAGCGACTAAATCTATAAATGTTAGGTGTAATGAGCTTCAACAGTCAGCAGCACAACGACAGGTGCATATAAGCTATTATTATTGATTGCCTGGAACAAACAGTGCAAGAACCATGGTGATGTAGAAGTCTATTAAGCATTAACGAATCAAATTCAAGACTGGTCGATCCTAATGAAGCTACAAAACAAAAAATCACAGCAGTATCTTCACTCCTTGCTCAATTTCCCCCAACTGAAAACCACTACAAGAACATGGTCGCACTACCGACTAATGCAGGCAGATAATTGAATTGCGTCGATATTAACACAACTAACTGCTGCTTACAATTCTAATGACAAGCTTAAGGGAAGAACATGCTCAGGCAAGTACAGCGGCACATATTTGATCCAAAAGAATAATCAATTTCAAAGTAAACTATCTGGCTTACATGCATTTCTAATGAAAAAGGAAGAGCATATGTGCACTAGTAAGGCAGATATGACATATGACACTCGTTCATGTAGTGAACAATTTCGATCATTACACATCCACACAGGCATTGGATAAAAATGTCAGAACTCTTTCACCATCTTTTACAAACTAAATCCATCAAACTTGATGCACAATATAATTACAGCTCATATGGGTCAATCAAACAGATGGGCAAATAAAAGTCGGAACATAGGCATATACCAAGTTTTAGGATAACTGAGGGAGGCTGACGCCCGACTGCATCTCGATTCCGCTCAGTTCAACACCCATACGTTGCCTCTTGGCCTCCTCCTTGTCAGCGTCGCTGCGGCCGTGGCTCTTTTTGCACTTGCTGGCACCAGCAGAAGAATGCACCTGCACCGTCGCGGCACTGTGCGACTCGACGGGGCTCTTGAAATCTGCACTCACGGGCAATAAGATAAAGAGATTATCAAGATCGTTTGTTCGTATAAGTAACGACCTTTCGGGGGTAAGATCGTGTGTGTATGTAAGCTACGCACTAGTATTGGGATTGCCGCTGCCGCCGCCGCCGACGACGACGCCGGCGCTGCGGAAGCGGAGACCGTATTCCTCTTCTAGAGCGAAGTTCTCTTTGATCTGACGTTTGGTAGACTCAGACATCAAGGCCCATTCAGCTTCGGGGATGTCCCAGTCGGCCGGAAGTACGAAGCTATATTCTCCCTCCATTGACGACGGCGGCGGATTCCAGATCGGGGATCAAGAATTGGTGAGGGCTGAGTTGGAGAGTAAACTTGCTCTCTTGATTGATTGATTCCACATACATCAGTCATACAGATATACTCCATGAAGTGGGCACGCAGGCCCGAGGAAGTTGGTTCAGATCCTATAATCTAGGATGCGTCATGCGCACTACATACACTATGGGCGTGTTTGGATGTCTGGGTCACATTTGGCTGCATCCCATCTACCATGCTGCCTGAGTGTGGCCTGGCTAGGCTAATGCAATGGTACACTGGGATATGTGTTTGGTTGATTGTGTGTTGCGGGACTGGTCAGACAGAATATGTGTTTGGTAGGTTGTATGAGATGTCACGGGCTGAGTGGGATGTTGTTTGGTATACTGGCCATACTATTTGCAGCAAACAGGAAAGCATGTCTCCTTCAGATAAAATTAACAGACAATCTTTGTTTACAAATACAACAACAGACATAGGCAACATGGGCCATGGCAATAGCCGAATGACAAGCCATGTTATATGGCAGAATAACTAAATTCAGTCAAAACTTTTCAGAACAAATCAGAACTTGCAACTACTGTGATTCCTTGATCTTGCGAAGTATGGTTGGAGATCACCACAGTAGGAACGAAGTATGGACACAACGGGTCTGGTTGCTGCTGCCATTCCTTGGTCTTGTCACTACTGCTGCCATGAGATCCAAATCGTGCGGCGAACATCATCACATCATCTTCTCGAACTGCGAGCTCTTGTGTAGGGCACTTCTCCCTGCCGACCAGCATCCCCCACCGCCGCGGGATTGAGACGCGACGAGCCACAGGTCGTCGTGGGATCCACTCGCCGGCGCTCAACGTCGAGGGCACCCATCTCAGGATGGCGGCAGAGTGGAGGAGAAGGAGGCGATGGCGGCGAGGATGAGGAGGAGGCGGCGGCGGTGAGGATGTGGCGGCAGCGGCGGCGAATCTGAGGCCGGGCGAGGGGATGGGAGGAGGAGCGTTGGGCGGAAGCGGGGGAAGAAAATGGGGGAGTTATGGCGAGGGGGTCGTGACCCCCCTGCGTGAAGCTGCACGCGGGATGCGGGGTGGGTGCGGTCATTTTGCACAGCTCGTGCATGCATCGAAGGAACGCCCGCCTGGCTGAGAGGGTACTTTTTGCATCAGTTGGGCCAGGCCCAGATGACCATGCAGTTTACCAAACAAGCTAAAAATTGCATCTGGGATGCCATGCAGGTGCAGCACGGGTGTAAGTGCATCTAGTGCCCCTTAGTGATTTTGATGTATTGAAAACTTATAGGTTAAGGGACTAATGCGTTTTAAGTGTACACAGGTCTATAAGTCTATGAGGAGATTGATATTTACAGAGAAAGTCGACCCCTAAAAATGAAGTTCTTCGACTGAAGACTTTGAATTTCTGAAGACTTTCTAAAGACTTTGAAAGTGAAGAAATTGGTGTGACCTTGAAGACTTGGTATTCATTTGAGGAATATGAAGCGTGAAAACTTTTATTTTCGTAGTTTCATTTTCTCTTTCTTGAGTCATAGGAAACACCGTACTGTTAAAGGGGGTCGAGGAAATACTAAAGAAAAAATTCCATGTGATGCTCAACTCAAAATCCTACACCTACCAATCCCTTCGAGTGAAGCCATTGAAAATCTCATACAGTTCAGTCATATTCTTCAGTGACAGAGACGGAGTTCTTCTGTTCTCTGAGGAATTTGTTCTGACTGAGGAGTTAGGAATTCGTCAGTGCGGATTGCCTACATAGTGAGGAACATGATAGCCCTGAGGATTTTGCTACTCAAAATTCTGACCATTGCTGTGCTATGCGCCAGCTGTCCCAAAATATCTACCCACCTAACGGTCATATCATTGAAGGGCATTTATGTCTTATCATGTCGGGCTGCTCCCTAAGCTATAAATAGCCGCCCCCTACAACCACTAGCTGGTTGGCTGCTCCGAGAGAAACTGACACTTGTCATTTGAGAGCATCCCATCCTCCGAGGACTTTGAGCGAAAATCATCAAGTGGGGAAAACCCAAACCCAAACACCTACAAACCCAAAGTGATTGAGTATCACTGAAGAGATTGATCCTGCGTGGATCCGACACTTGTTACCTTTGAAGACTGTGCTTCTTCCAAACGGTTAGGCGTTAAGGTCTAGAGCATCCAAGAGGAATTGTGGATTGCCGAGTGACCAAGTTTGTGAAGGTTCGGAAGTCACCTGAAGACTTACCACGAGTGATTGGGCGAGGTCTGTGTGACCTTAGTTCAACGAGAATACGGTGAGGACTGTGTGTCCCGGACTGGGTGTCCTCAGGTTTAAATACCTAGCCACTCCAACCAGACGTACAACTGAGACAACAGTTGGAACTGGTCTACCAAATCATTGTCTTCACCAAGATTACTGGTTCTATTTCCTCAACTCTTTCATTTCCTCATAACTGTGTTGAGTGCTTGTTCATATCTGTGCTTGAAGACTTTGACTGAAGACTTTCTCAAATTCCTCAGTTCAATTTCTTCAGTCTGTTTGTCTTCATCCTGTGTTATCCTGTGCTTACGTTTCCTGTACTCTGTGCTTGTCTTTATTTCATCATGATTACTATGCTTGTGCTCTGTTATGTTTACTTTTGAGTACTTATTCCGCTGCTAGTAGTTCTTCGCTAAGGAATTTCCTCACCTGCAAATTGCTCAGTGAAGAATTCATAAAAATCGCCTATTCACCCCCTCTAGTCGATATAACGCACTTTCAATTGGTATCAGAGCAAGGTACTCCCTTATTCTGTGGGATTTTGGTTTAACCGCTTGGAGTTTTAGTTATGTCGGCCGCAGGTATGATCAAGGTCTCTGCTGGGTGTCCTACCTTCGATGGGACGGACTACCCCTACTGGAAGAATAAGATGCAAATGCATCTTGAGGCAATTGATAACGATCTCTGGTATGTTATGGAAAATGGTGTTCCCTCAGTCACATCTTCTCTGAATGCTGCTGATGTCAAGAGATTTAAGCAACTCGATTCTCAAGCGAAGATTATCATATGTGGCCATCTGAGCAAAGGACAGTATGAAAGAGTGAGTGCTTTGGAAACTGCTAAGCTTATCTGGGATAGGCTGTCCAAAGTAAATGAAGGAGTCTCAACACAGCGTGACTCTCGAGTTGATGTTCTTCGCAATCTCTTCAACCGCTTCAAAAGACTCAAAAATGAAAATGTTCAACAAACCTTCGATCGTCTCACTGACATCTCAAATGAGCTTCAAGCACTTGGTGCCACTGATGTCACCGACCATGAGGTGGTGAAGAAATTGCTGAGATCGCTTGATTCCTCGTTTGATACTCTGGCATTGATGATACAAGAACATGCTGATTACAAGTCACTTGATCCCGCTGATATCCTTGAGAGGCTAAATACTCATGAGTTCCAGCTTGCTGAAAAGAGAGATCTCTATGGTTCAAGCTATGGCAGATCACGTGCACTGAAGGCCAAGGCAGTATCTGAGTCCGAAGATGAAGACTCTGGTAGCAGCCTTGGTGATCCTGAAGAACTAAGCCATGAGCTAGCACTGCTCGTGAAGAAATTCCAGAAGTTCTCAAGATGTGGTCGCTTTGGAAGACCCTCAAGGAGCAATGATTCCTCATCCAGTGACTACAAGAAGAGGCTTTGTCACAAATGCAAGAAACCTGGACATTACATTTAAGATTGTCCTCAATGGGAAAATGAATCAAAGAAGAAGAAATACAAGGATTACAATTTTGATGATGTGAAGTGTCGGTGTCAAAACCGGCGGATCTCGGGTAGGGGGTCCCGAACTGTGCGTCTAGGACGAATGGTAACAGGAGGCAGGGGACACGATGTTTTACCCAGGTTCGGGCCCTCTTGATGGAGGTAAAACCCTACGTCCTGCTTGATTAATATTGATGATATGGATAGTACAAGAGTAGATCTACCACGAGATCAGAGAGGCTAAACCCTAGAAGCTAGCCTATGGTATGATTGTATGTTGTGATTGTTGTCCTATGGACTAAAACCCTTCGATTTATATAGACACCAAAGAGGGTTAGGGTTACACAAGGTCGGTTACAATGGAGGAGATATCCATATTAGTATTGCTTAGCTTGCCTTCCACGCCAAGTAGAGTCCCATCCGGACACGAGACGAAGTCTTCAATCTTGTATCTTCATAGTCTAACAGTCCGGCCAATGGAGATAGTCCGGTTGTCCGGAGACCCCCTAATCTAGGACTCCCTCAGTAGCCCCTGAACCAGGCTTCAATGACAATGAGTCCGGCGTGCAGTATTGTCTTCGGCATTGCAAGGCAGGTTCCTTCTCCGAATACATCACAGAAGAATTTGAATATGAGGATAGTGTCCGACCCTGCAAAATAAGTTCCACATTCCACCGTAGAAAGAATAATATCTTCGCAGATCTAATTTGCTGGCTTGTTTTGGCAGCATGACGTTATGTCATGGCCCGGTGATTATTCGAACCGTTTCTTTTAACCAGCCCCGCACATAACGCGAGGTAGTTTTTCGACACGTCCTGTCAAAAGTAGAGATCGTATCCCCTTATTACGGGATTCTCATCAATACGGGCGTGGGTAACCCAACCGCGCCATCAATTGCGGCGCTTGGGGGATAAGCGAGTTTTACCAGGCAAGTGGGGACGCTTAGTTTCGTCCGCCCATATAAAGGGATAAGGATTCACCTTTCTATCCACGCCTTCTTCCTCCCTTACCCATCCGTTTTCGCACACTCGAGCTCTAGCGCCCAAGTCCGCACTTCCCACCTCGACCTTCTCCAGTCATGTCCGGAGCGGGAGGCAAGTGGATGGACTCCTCCGTCACGGAGGGAGATATCAAGAAACTTAGGAGAGCCGGATACCTGCCCGATGACATCGCGCACCGGCTCCCAGATGAGGGGCAGCTCATCCCCACCCCCAGGCCCCATGAGAGGGTAGTATTCCTCACCCATTTCCTCCGCAGACTGGGGTTCCCTCTCCATCCCTTCGTCCGGGGGCTCATGTTTTATTACGGCCTGGATTTCCACGATCTGGGCCCGAACTTTATCCTCAACATCTCGGCGTTTATCGTCGTGTGCGAGGCCTTCCTCCGCATCAAGCCCCACTTCGGCTTATGGCTGAAGACCTTCAATGTCAAGCCGAAGGTGGTGGGCAGCCTCCAGGCGGAGTGCGGAGGCGCCATGGTGGGCAAGATGCCCAACATAACATGGCTCGAGGGCTCCTTTGTGGAAACCATAAAGGGGTGGCAATCGGGGTGGTTCTATATCGCCGAGCCGCGCGACCCTGCATGGGCAGCGGCCCCCGAGTTCCGATCTGGCTTCCCCACGCGGCTCACCTCCTGGAAAGAGAAGGGCCTGTCCTGGGGTAGTTCGAAAGAGCTGACCGGACTCCAAACATGTATTCAAAACATGGTGGACAAGAAGCTCAAGCTTGTCAACATAGTCCAAGTTATGCTCATCCGCCGGATACTCCCGTGCCAACAACGGGAGTTCAACTTGTGGGAGTTCAATCCGGCGCAGCACCGAACTCTGAGCAGGCTCTTCGACACGACTCACGAAGACGCCTGGAGGGCGCTGTTCAAAAGTGACGAGGTCCCTCCCCCTATTACTGAGGATCGCGGATTCAGCGCGAAGCGCCAAGCCAGTGCGGTAAGCTGTTTTACCTTTCACAGGATAATTATTTTTTATATAGATTGACACCATGCGGGATCTAAACTCCCGTACCTTTGACATGACTGGCAGAAGATGGCCGGACAGATCGACTGTCCGGCTCCTTTGCCCGAAGGCCTCGCAGATGCTCTTCTGGCGAAGATGCTGACTCCGGCCCCTTATAAGGTGCCGGAGAAGACCAAGAAGGCGAAGGGAACCCGAAAGAGTTCCCGGCGCCAGGCGTCGTCGGACTCACTGTCCGATGACTCTGCGGTGCTCTCTTCCCCCGAAGACGAGGAGGAGGAAGAAGAAGAAGATGCTCCCCCACCGACTAGGGGAGACAAGAAAAGGAAGGCCGCCCCAACCGGGAAGGCCGGAGGGTCCAAGAAGGGAAGGAATCTCCTTCCAGACAGATCCACCGCCGTCGATGAAGGCGAAGTCGAGTGGTTGCCCAGGGTCAAGCCCCCGGGGAGATCGTAAGTATTCGGATACCAGAGTAACTCCTAGGATTCCTTTGTCGCACTACTTTCCCTAATGCCGAACGCAATTATGCAGGCCGCCACGAGCCAGTATCGATGTATCATCGGACGGCTCCTTGGGCTTGTCGGACATGGATAGCGATCCAGTCCCGACTGCCACCTCCCCTCATCCTGCCGACGATGCCGAGGTGTTGTCTCAAGAGGCACCGAATCGAGGGGAGACAGTCCTAGAGGCGCCTCAAGGCGACCTTCCAGACTGCGGGAGCCGCGGGGATGGGGCCCCCGAGAGCTCCGAGTTCGGCCCTCAGCCGAACATCGTGCCGGACCCTCCAGCGGTTCCGGGCTCGGGCAGGCGGTCTCCTTCTAAGAGGGGCAAGACGCCTGTGCCGGTGACCTCTGTCCATCCAGAGGCACCGGACAATCTGCTGGAAGCGCTTCACAGCGCTTCCATCAACGAGGAGCACCGCACTATCATGAGTGCGGTGATCCAGAAGGTTCAGTCCGCCAAGAGCGGATTGACTGAAGCCTGTGCCAGCCTTCTAACAGGCTTTGAGGTAAGTGTTTTAAAATGTAGTAGAAATATTACCGCATAGACAGTAGCCCCTGATGCTTTGTTCGGTGTTCACAAAGAAAAGCCGAACAGAGGATCAAATAATATCGCAGGAGTCTAATATAAGTATGTCAATATGCATATGCAGGCTTCACTGCTGGCGTCCGCCGCACTAACTGCGGAGGTCGCCGTACTAAAGCAGGACCTCGAGGGGTCCAAGAAAGAGCTCGGCCTTGCCAAGAGGCAGCTCGAGGAGAACAAGGGTAAGTAATACCCCGTCCATAGATATGTATATAAAAAAGGACGCGATTGCAAAATGACAGGATCATTGTATGTTTGCCAGGGGCCACGACCGAGGTGGCGACCCTGAAGCAAGCGTTGGCCAAGGCCAAAGATACATTGGCCAAGGAGCGCACCGAGCGAGAGAAGCACGAGGCTCGGGTGGGCGAGGTGCAGCAAGAGCTCCAGGCTCTTGTGGCGAAGCACGAGGCGTTGGAGCTTGACTCCAAGACGCGGGAGTCTGAGCTTGCCGCGGCCCTCGAGAGTGTAAAAAGTGCCAAGGCCGAGGCCAAAAAGGCCCTCCAAGAGATCGACGCGATGAAGAAGATAGCGACGGGTAAGGTTTTCTATATGCAAAGCAAGCATGTAAAAGTAAATTACCGATTACTTACCCAGATCCGGAGCTCTTCAGGAGCATTCGCAGATTTGCCCCGCAGTGTGTCCGATGCCGCACAATTTTACCAGGCCGAGGACGGAAGCTCGACGGAGAAGCTGTTCTGGTCTCAGGCCGAACATCCGGTGCCAATGAGCGACCAGCTGAAGCATATGGTCGAGCTACATAAGGCGGCCGATCAGGCCATGAAGAGCTTTATAGTCCGGTTGTGGCCTGGCGACGCCCTTCCGAACAGCTTCTTCGGCCTGGTGAGGCGGCTCGTGGATGCCTGCCCGCGGCTGGAGGTCGTCAAGCGATCTGTCTGCATTGAAGGTGCACGCCGGGCTTTCGCCCATGTGAAATTGCAGTGGGTCAAGCTAGACGCCGTGAAGCTGATCAAGGAGGGGCCGCCAGAGGGCAAGGAGCACCGCCACCCCGAAATGTACTACGAGGGTGTTCTGCCGGGCGCCCGTCTCATCGCGGACGAGTGTTTGAAAGATGTAATATTTGAATGAGACTTGCTCGTTTTATCCTGTATGTATGAAAACTTGTTTCATATGCGCTATGCAACGCTTGTTGGAATTTAAAATGTTACCTTCTGTTTGGCTATTTATCCAATCTGAGAGATGGCTAGTCCTCGGCTTCTGCCCCCATGCCACGAGTGCTGGGGTGTTCGGGATAAACCTGAGCACTCTTGTTCCCATGTTTGGGTCCTTCAAGGGAGGTGCTCAGCACAACGAACAAGGCAACCAAACTAATAATGCTTTATCACTCTCACTTAGCCATAGAATTCTATAATTTTAAATTTCGGCAAAGCCCCTGGTATTCGGAAGGCCGAATTCGGGGCGCGATACACGCCTGTAAGCCGGACAGGGCCGGCCCCTCGCCCTAAGCGGCATAAGTCTTTAGGGACTCAAAAAACCTCGCCGAACAGCGACCAGTCTCTCGCCTTATCATGACAGTCAGTTTTAGCTTTCTCTACTGAGGTGCTCAGCCCGGCAGAACTAGGGCACAATCGCAGTAGTTCTCCTAGCGCTACCTTAGCCGATAGAGCGGAATGTAAGGTACCAAAACATAGGAGCCGGGCAAACCCAACATTTGACCAAAGACATGATTCGGAGCTGATGCATATAATGCTATAAGTTCGGGGTGCCGCACTTGTGAAAGTGTTCGGACTTTTCACACCGCATTGTGGGGTACGTAAGCCCCTGGTGTATTGGTCGTACTAGAGTGTACGGTTGCAAGGCGTCATTAATGAACACGCACACACACACACACACACATATATATAACAAGAATGCAATAATAGTCGTAATGTCATGCATTGTTTATTGAAAAATTGCGTTAAAGCAGAGTGATACAGATAGTGCGATAAGCAAAGAGTAGGGCTATGTCCCTTCCAAGGGCAAGCTGAGGAATGATATGAAATCGAATATTTCGCTCGTTACTGTAATCAACCTGGGAATTCCGTGGTATAACGTAGCTGTCTGCCTCCTTGGTTGCTGCATCATGTGTTCGGCAATAGTGCTGCCGGACAGTGTTCCAGAGATTAAGGTCCTGAAAGAAAAAGAAAAATAACCAAACGGGAAGCCCCTAGTGCGGTTTAGGCCGCGTTTTGGGGTGTGCCGCAGTTGTCCCCCCTCCCCACCTATGCCCATGGTATTTTTAATGCGTAATTATGTACGCGCGACACGAATATCGCTGTTGGGCTGGGATTGGGGTGGATGCCGTATTGCTACGCGAGCTCAGATCGTGCCAGGCGATCTATTTGCCGATTGCACCGAGCACGCTTGAAGGTGTCCGGGCTTTGAAATGCCGAACTGGTTGATTGCCTTGAGAGGCTGCTTTGCACTTCTGCTGCGAGGGCTGCGGTGTTCTCCTCTGTTCGGAGAGAGCGCTCTGTGTTTCCATTGACTGTAATAACTCCGCAAGGTCCTGGCATCTTGAGCTTGAGGTATGCATAATGTGGTACCACATTGAATCTAGCAAATGCGGTTCGCCCGAGCAGCGCGTGATAACCACTGCGGAACGGGACTATATCGAAGATTAACTCTTCGCTTCGGAAGTTATCCTGGGATCCGAAGACCACTTCCAGTGTAATTGAGCCTGTGCAATGGGCCTCTACGCCTGGAATGACGCCCTTAAATGTCGTTTTTGTGGGTTTGATCCTTGAGGGGTCTATACCCATTTTGCGCACTGTGTCCTGATAAAGCAGGTTCAGGCTGTTTCCGCCGTCCATAAGGACTCGAGTGAGGTGAAATCCGTCGATGATTGGGTCTAGGACCAGTGCGGCGAATCCGCCATGACGGATACTAGTGGGGTGGTCCCTGCAATCGAAGGTGATCGGACAGGAGGACCAAGGGTTGAACTTTGGGGTGACTGGCTCCAACGCATATACGTCCCTGAGCGCACGCTTTCGCTCCCTCTTGGGGATGTGGGTTGCGTATATCATGTTCACCGTCCGCACTTGCGGGGGAAACCTCTTCTGTCCTCCAGTGTGCGGCTGCCGGGGCTCCTCCTCGTCATCGCTATGCAGCCCCTTGTCCTTGTTTTCGGCAATTAACTTGCCGGCCTGCTTGAACACCTAACAAGCCCTGTTGGTGTGATTGGCTGGCTTGTCTGGGGTGTCGTGTATTTGACACGAGCGATTGAGTATACGGTCCAAGCTGGACGGACCCGGCGTACTTTGTTTCAATGGCTTTTTCCGCTGACCGGGTTTAGAGCCTTTGAATCCGGCATTGACTGCCGTATCCTCAGTATTTTTGCTGTTAATGCGGCGCTTATGCTTGTTGCGACGTGGCCTGCTATTGCCGTCCTTGGTATCTGAGGTACCATGGTTCTTTGATATGTTATTACTGCGAGCCAGCCAACTGTCTTCTCCCGCACAAAAGCGGGTCATGAGCGTCGTGAGAGCTGCCATAGATTTCGGCTTTTCCTGACCAAGGTGCCGGGCTAGCCACTCGTCTTGGATGTTGTGCTTGAAAGCCGCTAAGGCCTCCGCATCCGGACAGTCAACGATTTGATTTTTCTTTGTAAGGAACCGAGTCCAGAATTGCCTGGCCGACTCTTCTGGCTGCTGAATTATGTGGCTTAAATCATCGGCGTCTGGTGGTCGCACATAAGTGCCCTGAAAGTTGTCAAGGAATGCGGCTTCCAGATCTTCCCAACAGCTAATGGAGTCCGTTGGCAAGCTGTTAAGCCAATGCCGCGCTGGTCCTTTGAGCTTTACTGGGTGATATTTGATGGCATGTAAGTCATCGCCACGGGCCATGTGGACGTGGAGGAGGAAATCCTCAATCCATACAGCGGGATCTGTTGTGCCGTCGTATGATTCAATATTTACAGGTTTGAAACCTTCTGGGAATTGATGTTCCATTACTTCATCTGTGAAGCATAAGGGGTGTGCGGCGCCTCTGTATTGGGCTATATCGCGACGCAGCTTGAATGGGTCTTGACCGCTGTGTTCGGCCCGGCCGAATTTGCTTTTACTGTATCCGGCGTGACGTTTGTCGTCTCGCAGAGTGGTGCACCCTCGTGATCCGTAGATCGATCTTGAATGCTTTGCCTTGTCCTCCAATATGTCACGCAGGTCTGGCGTATCTCCCCATGCCTTTTTATTTGAATGGTGTTGGGGGGGGAGGCTGAGCTTTTGGCTGGAATGCCTCTCTATCACGGCCACGAGGTGGCCGATCAGCCGTATCATACGCTTCTTCCTCCAGTCGGGGTAGTAACCTGCGCCTTGGGTAACTCTTGGAAGGACGCTCGAGTTTATATTCCTCGGCCGCGAGGACTTCAGTCCATTTGTCAGCTAGCAGATCTTGATCAGCTTGAAGCTGCTACTGCTTTTTCTTCAGGCTATTTGCCGTGGCCATAAGCCGGCGCTTTGAAAGGATCGATGTGGTTGACTAGAGGGGGGGGTGAATAGGAAACTAACAATTTTTTAGCTTTTATTTAACAATTTAAACTTTGCATAAAAGTAGGTTGTCTAGATATGCAACTAGGTGAGCAACCTATATGATGCAACAAGGATAGGAACGCAAGCAAGCAAGATATATGAAACAAATAAGCTTGCACAAGTAAAGGCACGATATAACCAAGAGTGGAGACGGTGGAGACGAGAATGTGTTGCCGAAGTTCCTTCCCTTTGAGAGGAAGTACGTCTCCATTGGAGCGGTGTGGAGGCACAATGCTCCCCAAGAAGCCACTAGGGCCACCGTATTCTCCTCACGCCCTCACACAATGCGAGATGCCGTGATTCCACTATTGGTGCCCTTGGAGGCGGCGACCGAGCCTTTACAAACTAGGTTGGGGCAATCTCCACAAATCAATTGGAGGCTCCCAACGACACCACGAAGCTTCACCACAATGGACTATGGCTTCGCGGTGACCTTAATCGTCTAGGATGCTCAAACACCCAAGAGTAACAAGATCCGCAAGGGATTAGTGGGGGGAATCAAATATCTCTTGGTGGAAGTGTAGATTGAGGCCTTCTCAACCACTCCCGAGCAAATCAACAAGTTTGGTCGGCTAGGGAGGGAGATCAGGTGAAAAAGGAGCTTAGAGCAATAATGGAGCTTGGGGGTGGAAGAGGTGAGTCATCGGGGAAGAAGGGGACCCCTTATATAGTGTGGGAAAAGGATCCAACCGTTACCCACCAACCAGCCCGTGGCCAGCGGTACTACCGCAAGGGCGCGCTGTACTACTGCTTGCAACCAAGCGGTACTACCGCGCGGCTGTGCGGTACTACCGTACCGACCCACGGTACTGCCACAACCCCAGCAACAGAAAAGATAAACAGACGCGCAGGAGCTGGGGGCGGTACTTCCGCACGCGCGGTACTACCGCGCCCCCCATGCGGTACTACCGCAAGGCAAACACCCAAGCCAGGGGGAAGGGAACTTCCGTGCCTACTTCCGCAAAGAACTGGAAGTAGCAAAAACCCAACACAGTAGTACTGCCAAGGGGCGGTACTATTGCCTGACTGCATAGCGCGGTACTACCGCTCGGCGAAAGCGGTACTACCGCGGTAGGTGCGGATGTAAAAAATTACATCTGCCCCTACTACCGCAAAGGGGCGGCACTAGCCTGGTGGGAAGCGGTAGTGCGGCTCCAGGGGAGCGGTACTACCGTGGTCACCTGCGGTACTACCGCGCCACCGCGCGGTACTACCGCGGATGCCTACGGTACTATCGTTTTCCTGGGAGCAGTACTACCACGACCAACCACAGCAGCCAGACAAGGGAGTCAAGAAAACGGAGGAAGCTCCAAGGAAAAAGGAGGGGACAAGAAGGAGACGTGTACGTGATGATTCCACCCAAACCTTTCCAACGCGGACCCCCTCTTAATAGTACGGCTTTCCTACGACTCGAATCCTCCAAAAAGAAACGTATAAAAGACGCCGTCTTCATCAGTCTTCGAGGGGCACCCAATCGTCTTGTGCCTAGCAATGAAGTGTCTGGAATACTCAAGGCACACGATTAGTCCGCAAAATGCGTTGTCATCAATCACCAAAACACTTAGGGATAAATATGCCCTTACAATCTCCCCCTTTTTGGTGGATTGATGACAATACGGGATTTGCACAAGGAAAATAAAATTAAGTAAATGCAAACCCCTCCTCTCTAGAATATAGACGGGCTCCCCCTAGATGTGTGCCACCTAGATGAGTGCTTTGGACTGCACGGCACACAAATCTAGGATCAAAGCTCCCCCTATATTATAGAGACAAGGCATATCTATCACTAGACAAGATAGCACACACATAAGTTAACTACGATAGATAAAGTGCATATGTCTTACACCATATGAGGAAAGGTCTCGAAAGCACAAACCAAACAAGAGCAAACAAGCACAAACGAGGTCCAAAAGACAAAGCAAATAAACGCACCAAGCACGACACAACGCAAATCCCTACACTCTCTCCCCCTTTGGCATCGAGACGCCAAAAAGGCAGAGAGGACACCTACACACATGGGGTGGCTCAGGCAGAGAAGTCGTCCCACTGCTCCTCGTGCTCCTCGTCAGACTCAGCGGCGGGGATAGTCTCCTCGAAGTCATCCTCTGAACTGGTCCACTTGTATCCCTTCTTTGACATCCAGGCAGCCTCAGGTGTGATGACGTCCTCAGACCCGCCAGACACATCCTCTCCAAAGAGCCTCATAACCTTCTTGTCACGGCGGCGACTCTCCTTGTCTGCCACGTGAGCCCTGTACTGTCCCTTTGCCTGCATGCAGAAGAGAGTCTTCATCTTGTCCTTTAGCTTCTTGGCCCATGACGGCTCAGAGGAAGGAGTGGTGGACCTAGCAGCACGATCCTCAGCAACATTCTGAGCAGTAGCCGCCTCCTCACCAACAGCCCTCCTAGCAGAAGAGGCCTCAGCACGTGTAGTGGTGTTGGCCCAGTTGGGCTTGACGCGGAGGCTGATGGACTCATGGCGAATCCAGTTTGGAGCAAGGAACTCATCACCCAGGTACATCTTCTCCCAAGTGGTGGAGAGCAGCAGAAACATGTACGGTCCATAGATAGGTACCTTGGGAGTGAACACCGCAAACCGAAGCTCACACCACATGATGTGTGAGACATCAAGTGGCTGAGTCTGAGAAGAACGTGCCTCTGCACACAGGAGCAACATGTCCACTAGATATGCATGGACCTTGTCCTTGTCGCCAATGCGTGGGAACAGAGTGTTGTGGAAGATGCGATGCATGATATCCAGAAAGGAGTTTAACACCCAAGTTGACTTGCGATTGGGAAGCACCTTCTCAACAAGGAAAGGCTGAAGCAGGTTCTTGTTGGCAGACTCAGAGTTGGCATGGGGGCGAACACCAACGGGGGTGTGAAGCCCGTCATCAGGAATGTGCAGCAGATCCATGAACTCTTTCCATGTAGCAGACAACTGACGGCCATTGGTCATCCAGGTCATCCTTCGCTCCTCCCTGGGATGAAAGTACACTGAGGTAAAGAACTGACAGATGAGCTCAGGGTCATAGTCATGGTGAAAAGAGATCACCGGCTCAATAGCAAACTGCTCCACCAAGTCCAGAGCCTCTCCAAAATAGTCACGAAACTTGTCCTTCCGCATGTGATGCATGTCTATCCACTTGACCTCCACGAAGGTATTCTGCTTGCTCTTGATCACATCCAGATAGATGAGAACCTGTTGCTTGTTCCAGAACATCTCAGTGCCTCTGAGCACAGCCCGAGGAGTCACATAGGGATTGATCCTCTGGCGTTCGACATACTCAGAGACAAAAATCTCGTCCATGCCCTTAGCAGGTTCCTTTTGCTTGCTGGCAGTGGTCTTGACATTGCGCTTGGGGGAATTGGAGCCCTCTGGGGCTTCATCTTGGGGGTTGTGCAGATGCTTGGAGCTAGTGTCACGACTGGGATTGGAACAGCGAGAGCCACCACCTGAGACACAAAAACGCAAAACACCCACAACAGCCAAGAGGGATTAATGCAAAGACCACAACAAAGCAAGAGAAACAAGCAGAAAGCACACATGATAAATGCCTAGAGAGAGATTTGATCCCTACGGTAGTACTGCTAAGTGCTGCGAAGCTAAGATAGTAGTACCGCTCTTAGACGCGGTAGTACCATGCAAGGTCATGGTAGTACCGGGTCTAGGAGCGGTAGTACGACCTTAGCGCCTCGGCTAGTGTGGTAGTACCGCGTCTGCTGAGTGGTAGTACCGCACGAGCTAGCACGGTAGTACCGCACCTGACGGGCGGTAGTACCACACATCAGACATGGTAGTACTGCACCGCGTCAGATCTGAATAGGTTCAAATCTGAGAAAAGCCCGCGAAAGCACGGCGGTACTACAGTTGGACAAAGCTACCACAAGACAACATATCAAGTATGATTCCAACGCATCACGACTCTCCTACATCCTACTCTTGCATAGATTTGGCCTAAAATCTCAGGAACAACAAGTTTCTCCCCAAAAACCTAGAAGCAAGAGAACAACCAAGAAAAAGAGGGATTTGGGGAAAAACCTTGGTCCATGGCAAGAGGAAGTGGTGGGGAACGATCCCACCGGCCGGAATCGGAGGAGAGTGGCCGGAGACGGAGATCCGGCGAGGGCCTCCGACGCCGTTCTTGAGCGAGAGAGAGAGAGACGTGGGGAGAGAGACAAATGAATGGGTATGGGGAGTTGGAACTCTCCTGCTCGAGTCATAACCCCCACACTCCCTCGACGGTCCGGTAATACCGTGCCCCAACGCGGTAGCACCACCCGACGTGGTACTTCCGAAGTACCGCACCTGAGCGGTAGTACCATGCTGTGGCGCAGTAGTACTGTGCCTCCCAAAGTGGTAGTACCGCGGCCAGCCGCGGTAGTACCGTGAGCTCAAGAAGATGCATGTTTCGAGCACACGAAAAACTGGGTCTTTGCACAAACACTCCGAGCCAACACGACACCACAAGACCACGCAACACACAAAGCCAGAAAGGCACACGAAAAATGAAACAACCACGAGACACCACCTCTCCAAAGAGAGGGCGGTGGACATAGCCACCTATGTTTGAGTCAATTGGTATGGCACCGCGAAGAATTATCCTTGGGTCCATGACCAAAACTCATCTTTGAAGCACAAGTGCCATCAAACATGGCTAATGTGAAAGACTTAATCGATTTATGCATAATGGGGGGAGGGAGAGTTCATTGAGAGAACATCACTCCCCCTATGTCTATGCCTACATCTAAACAGGACAACACGTTGAGTATGGTGGGGTGTGCAAGGGTTCAAGCAACATTGCTCGAATCAATGATATTTAGCTCATGCCTTAACTCGCGAAATCTTACTTCATCCAATGGCTTCGTGAAGATATCTGCAAGGTTATCATGAGTGTTGACATAGTTGAGCTCGATCTCTCCTCGCCTAATGTGATCCCGGATGAAGTGATACCGAATCTCAATATCCTTCGTCTTGAAGTGTTGCACCGGGTTGAGAGAGATCTTGATGACACTTTCATTGTCACACCAAAGAGGCACTTTGTCACAAATGACACTGTAATCCTTTAAAGTTTGCCTCATCCAAAAGAGTTGTGCACAACAACTACCGGCCGCCACATACTCCGCTTCGGTGGACGAGAAAGACACACAACCTTGCTTTTTGGAAGACCAACTTACCAAAGAGCAACCAAGAAATTGGCACCCTCCGGAAGTGGACTTCCTATCCACTTTGTCTCCCGCCCAATCAGAATCCGAATACCCTACAAGCTTGAAGTTTTCTCCTCTTGGGTACCATAGGCCAAAGTTTGGGGTATGAGCCAAATATCGAAAGATTCGTTTGACCACCACATAGTGACTTTCCTTAGGTGCGGCTTGAAAACGTGCACAAATTCCCACACTCAACATGATATCCGGTCTAGATGCACAAAGGTAAAGCAAGGAACCTATCATGGAGCGATATACCTTTTGATCCACCACTTTACCATTGGGATCTATGTCGAGTTGGCACTTGGTGGGCATGGGAGTGGAAGCCGGCTTGACATCACTTAGCTTGAATCTTTTGAGCATGTCTTGAGTATATTTGGCTTGATTGATGAAGGTTCCTTCTATTCTTTGCTTCACTTCGAACCCTAGAAAGAACTTCAACTCTCCCATGGAAGACATCTTGAACTTTGAGGTCATGAGAGCGGCAAAGTCCTCATTGAAAGCTTTGTTAGGGGAACCAAAGATAATATCATCAACATATAATTGGCACACAAACAACTCCCCTTTGACCTTCTTAGTAAAAAGAGTGGGGTCGATTAGCCCAACTTTGAAACCACGGTCTTGTAACAACTCGGTAAGGTGGTCATACCATGAACGTGGGGCTTGTTTAAGGCCATAGAGTGCCTTATCGAGTTGATACACATGATCGGGAAAGTAGGGATCCTCGAACCCGGGGGGTTGCTTGACATAAACCAATTCATTAATGGGACCATTAAGAAAAGCACTCTTCACATCCATTTGTTGTAACTTAAAGTTATGATGAGAAGCATAGGCAATCAACATGCGAATAGATTCAAGACGAGCAACGGGAGCAAAGGTTTCACCGTAGTCGATACCCTCGACTTGGGAGTAGCCTTGTGCTACCAATCGAGCCTTGTTGCTAATGATAATCCCATGGGCATCTTGCTTGTTCTTAAATATCCACTAGGTTCCGATGACATTGTGGTTCCCCGTCGGTCTTGGCACCAATCTCCTCACTTTGTTGCGCTCGAAGTTGTTGAGTTCTTCATGCATGGCATTGAGCCAATCTGGATCTTCTAGCGCCTCATAGACCTTGTGGGTTTCCACACAAGAGACAAACGCGTGATGCTCACAATAATTTGCTAATTGTCTATGAGTGCTTACCCCCTTTCGTAAGCTTCCAAGCACATTCGTCATGAGATGATCCTTGGTGGAGAGCTTGGAAGCAAACTTGGCGGCACGACGCTCTAATTCCTCCTCGGGGGTGAGACGAGGAGTGGTCACTTGATCATCTTGAGCGTCGTCTTGAGCTTGTTCTTGTTCTTGAACTCGCTCGGAGGAGAGAACTTGACCTTGGGCATCACTTGATGTGTCAACACCGTCTAGAGCGTGATCTTGCCCTTGGTCATGTTCTTGAGGATAAGGGCCTTCATGTTTTTCTTCGGAAGCGTGTGGGCCTTGGGTTGGTAATGGCTCCTCTTGAGTGGAGCTTTGTCCTTCTCCTTCGGCCACAAGGGGTTCCTCAATGGGTAGGATAAAGCCAACAACCATTCTTCTTATGGCTTGGGGAGGAATTTCATCACCTACATCACAAGTGCCACTTTGCTCCACTTAGGAGCCGTTATTCTCATCAAACTCCACGTTACACGTCTCCTCAATAAGTCCCGTGGATTTATTGAGGACACGATAAGCATGAGAGCTTGTAGCATAACCAACAAATATGCCCTCATAAGCTCTAGCCTCAAATTTAGACAACCGAACACCTTTCTTGAGAATGAAACACTTACACCCGAACACCCGGAAGTACTTGAGGTTGGGCTTGTTACCAGTGAGTATCTCATATGGAGTCTTTTTCAAGCCCTTGCGAAGGTAGAGCCGATTGGATGCATGACACGCGGTGTTGATGGCTTCGGCCCAAAAGTTGTACAGAGACTTGAACTCCGCCATCATGGTCCTTGCCGCATCCATCAACGTCCGGTTCTTCCTCTCTGCAACACCGTTTTGTTGAGGGGTGTAAGGTGCGGAATATTGATGCTTGATCCCCTCATCACTAAGAAACTCATCCAATGTGTCGTTCTTGAACTCGGTGCCGTTGTCACTTCTTATTGTCAAGATCTTTGCATTGTATTTATGTTGTGCTTCATTTGCAAAGTCAATGACGGTTTGTTGGGTCTCGCTCTTCCTCTTGAAGATATACACCCACGTGTACCTTGAGTAGTCATCCACAATCACCAAGCAATACTTCCTACCTCCAAGACTATCGAAGGATGGAGGCCCAAAGAGATCCATGTGAAGGAGCTCCAAAGGCCTCTTTGAATAAATGATAGTCGTGGGAGGGTGAGCCTTCTCATGTAGCTTTCCTTCGATACACGCACTGCAAGCACGATCTTTAGCAAAACTAACATTCGTTAGTCCACGGACATGGTCCCCCTTGAGGAGACTTTGCAAAGATCTCATATTGACGTGGGCTAAACAGCGATGCCAAAGCCATCCCACATCAACTTTAGCCATTAGGCACGTCGCGGTCTTAGTGGGTCGCTCCGAAAAGTTAATCACATATAGACCGTTCTCGACATGCCCAACAAAGGCTACTTTAAGAGTTTTGCTCCACAAGAGGGCCACAGTATCGATATCAAAGAAAGTGGCAAAGCCCATGATTGCAAGTTGACGAACGGAAAGTAAATTGTATGCAAGGGACTCAAAAACATGACCTTCTCGATCGTGAGATCATGAGAGATGACCACCTTGCCAAGTCCCAATACCTTAGAAGATGAGGCGTCACCCCACTCGACATTGGTGGGCATAGATGGAACCTTGTGCACGTCCACCACCAAGTCCTTGCTTCCGGTCATATGATTTGTAGCTCCACTATCGAGCAACCATGATCCCCCACCGGAAGCAAACACCTATAAGAGATCAATGCTTGGTTTTAGGTACCCATTTTGTAATGGGTCCTTTGATGTTAGTAACGAGGGTCTTTGGAACCCAAATAGACCATTCAATGTATTCAAGAAGAGAACCAACAAATTTGGCATAAACATGCCCATCACTAGCATGACATAACACATAAGAAGGATTAAAATTGCCGGCTTTGATGGGAGGGGTGGCATTGCCCTTCTTGACATTGCCGCCCTTTGCAATGTTCTTCTTCTTCTCCTCGGAGGCACTCTCTCCCTCCTTCACAAAGGTTTGCATGAGAGGAGGAGGTCGTTTGGTCTTGTCATTCTTCTTCTTGTTCTTGGAGTCGGGCACGTACCCAACCCCTTCCTTGGCCACAACTCCCTTTTGGTTGATCAAGAGATCGTTGAGGTTCTTCTTGCCTTGTATGCAAGTCGCAAGACCTCTCTCAAGTTGCCCCTTTAGCTTAGCGTTCTCCTCAACGAGATGCACATGCTCACAACATGGGTTAGTAGCATTTGCATTATCAATTAACATCATACGAGGGAAAGTGGCTTTTTCCTTGGTTAGCTTTACTTGAAGTTGATCATGCGACTCTTTGAGGCTAGCATGAGCACCCTTCAAGACCTTGTGAGACTTGTCAAGTAGATCAAACTCCTCTTTGAGTCTAGCAAAATCAACCTCAAGTTCGGCCTTCTCGGAGTTTAGCACATGAGAAACAATGACGACATGATCATAATCTTTCTTTAACTTAGCATGATCAACGTTGTGTGACTCCTCAAGATCCAAACAAACACCACGCTCTTCCTCAAGAGAATTGGAAAGATCCGAAATCTCATCGGCATAGTCACGACTATGCCCTTCCATCTTAGTGATGGTGTTTTCGTGAGCCTCGATCATGTCATTGGCTTCACCAAGTTGTTCCAAGAGAGCAACAAAGTGCTTCTTGGATTTTCCCTTGAGTTTGCCCATAAAGGCCTCAAACTCATTAGCCACCACATTAGCTTCCTCAAGTTCATTAATGCTATCCGTCGGAGAAGGATGATTAATGATGGTAGTTTTGATGTTGGAGGTTACCTTGTTGGTGGCTTTAGCCATGAGGCACTTAGCGGTGATGCTCTCATTGGGTGAGTCGAAGAGAGACACCCGTGGAGTCGTCGCAATGGCAACGGAGGCCATGGCAACCGACTCATCACTTTCATCATCGTCATCATCCTCATTGTACTCTTATTATACCACCAATGCCTTGGGAGGAGTCTTCTTGGTGAAGTTGCTCTTGTTGGGGAATGACTTGGCCTTGTCCTTTCAGATGAGCTTGCCACCATTGTCTTCCCTCTTCTCATACGGGCACTCCGCAACAAAATGACTCACGTTTCCACAATTGTAGCAAGTCCTTACATGTTGCTTGCTCTTTGTGCCACTTGAGTTGTTTTTGCTAAAGTTTGGCCTCGAGTTTTTCTTGCTCCAAAATTGCCTTGAAGCAAGTGCCATGTGTTCATGATACGCATACTTCGTATCTTTGGGGTTGCTCTCCTCTTCTTCCTCTTCTTCGTCTTCAACGGTGAGCTTGGCCTTCAATGCAAGGTTAGGCTTCTTTGCCCTTTGAGAATGAAGCACCACATTGTCGGCGGTCTTGTCCAAAATGTTCATGGCCACAAACTCATCCAACACTTCGCTTGAGGTCAAAGTGTGGAAGTCCGGTCTTTGACGAATGACGGAGGACATGGCCTTGTGATAGGGCATCATTGCCTTGAGGAATTTGCGCTTGATCCAATTGTCATCCGTGTCCTTGCTCCCGTGATCTCCTAGTGAGACCGCGAGTTTGGTTACTCTCCGACAAAGCTCACGAGGTTCTTCATCTTATTTCATTGCAAACTCATCGACCTCATCTTGCACCACTTCATAGTTGGAGCGTTGAATGCTTGTGCTTCCCCGGTAGAGAGAGACAACACAATGCCATGCATCTTTGGCCAAGGCGAAGGGACGAAGATGAGGTAGGTCTTCGGGTGGAATTGCATATTGAATGATGAAGAGAGCATTCTCATTGAATTGATTGTCCGCAGCTTCTCGAGGAGTGAAGTTGCTTGGATCATGCAGATAGAAACCTTCTTCAATGATTCTCCAAAGGTTAGTGTTCACATGATTTAAATGACGTTTAAAGCGGTAAACCCAAGAATCAAAGTCCTCATTTTTCACAATCTTAGGGGGAGGACCGGCATGATTCAAATGAGTGGATGGAACCGGTCCACCATAAGCAAGTGGTGGTTCCACATGGGCAAAGATGCCGGTGCCATTCTTACCACTAGAAGAAGGAGCCTTTTCACTACTAGCTTCCCCCTTGTCGGGGATAGCATCCGTCACCTTGTCGGCGGGGTCACCCACTTTCAACGGTTCGGTGGATAGTTTAGGCCCCTCAAGAAATTTAGTAAACATGCTTTCAACTTTGGTCATCATGGAGGTTTTCAATGTCTCCAAGGCCACATTGAACTCCTCACGAGAGACTGAGGTTCCCCCATCGTCTGTAGACGAGGTCGGATTCACACCAGAGTGTTCCTCCACACCGTCTACGGTATCAACCATACTCTTTGGATGGTAAAGTCCTTAATAAAGAGATGAGGCTCTGATACCAATTGAAAGGATCGATATGGTTTACTAGAGGAGGGGGGGTGAATAGGCAACTAACAATTTTTAGCTTTTCTTTAACAATTTAAACTTTGCATCAAAGTAGGTTGTCTATATATGCAACTAGGTGAGCAACCTATATGATGCAACAAGGATAGGAACGCAAGCAAGCAAGATATATGAAACAAATAAGCTTGCACAAGTAAAGGCACGAGATAACCAAGAGTGGAGACGGTGGAGACGAGGATGTGTTGCCGAAGTTCCTTACCTTTGAGAGGAAGTACGTCTCCGTTGGAGCGGTGTGGAGACACAATGCTCCCCAAGAAGCCACTAGGGCCACCGTATTCTCCTCACGCCCTCACACAATGTGAGATGCCGTGATTCCACTATTGGTGCCCTTGGAGGCGGCGACCGAGCCTTTACAAACTAGGTTGGGGCAATCTCCACAACTCAATTGGAGGTTCCCAATGACACCACGAAGCTTCACCACAATGGACTATGGCTTCGCGGTGACCTCAACCGTCTAGGATGCTCCAACACCCAAGAGTAACAAGATCCGCAAGGGATTAGTGGGGAGAATCAAATATCTCTTGGCGGAAGTGTAGATCGAGGCCTTCTCAACTACTCCCGAGCAAATCAACAAGTTTGGTCGGCTAGGGAGGGAGATCGGGCGAAAAAGGAGCTTAGAGCAATAATGGAGCTTGGGGGTGGAAGAGGTGAGTCAACGGGGAAGAAGGCGACCCCTTATATAGTGTGGGAAAAGGATCCAACCATTACCCACCTACCAGCCCGCGGCCAGCGGTACTACCGCGCCTCGCCAACGGTACTACCGCAAGGGCGCGCGGTACTACTGCTTGCAACCAAGCGGTACTACCGCGCGGCTGTGCGGTACTACCGTACCGACCCACGGTACTGCCGCAACCCCAACAACAGTAAAGATAAACAGACGCGCAGGAGCTGGGGGCAGTACTTCCACAAGCGCGGTACTACCGCGCCCCCCATGCGGTACTACCGCAAGGCAAACACCCAAGCCAGGAGGAAGGGAACTTCCGTGCCTACTTCCGCAAAGAACCGAAAGTAGCAAAAACCCGACACAATAGTACTGCCGAGGGGCGGTACTACTGCCTGACTGCATAGCGCGGTACTACCGCTCGGCGAAAGCGGTACTACCGCGGTAGGTGCGGATGTAAAAAATTACAT
Organism: Triticum urartu; assembly: GCF_003073215.2. Classification (NCBI taxonomy): domain Eukaryota; kingdom Viridiplantae; phylum Streptophyta; class Magnoliopsida; order Poales; family Poaceae; genus Triticum; species Triticum urartu. The sequence continues at coordinate 633,690,610 of NC_053023.1, forward strand.
CCGCCCCTACTACCGCAAAGGGGCGGCACTAGCCTGGTGGGCAGCGGTAGTGCGGCTCCAGGGGAGCGGTACTACCGTGGTCACCTGCGTTACTACCGCGCCACCGCGCGGTACTACCGCGGATGCCTACGGTACTACCGTTTTCCTGGGAGCAGTACTACCGCGACCAACCACAGCAGCCAGACAAGGGAGGCAAGAAAATGGAGGAAGCTCCAAGGAAAAAGGAGGGGATAAGAAGGAGACGTGTACGTGATGATTCCACCCAAATCTTTCCAACGCGGACCCCCTCTTAATAGTACGGCTTTCCTACGACTCAAATCCACCAAAAAGAAACATAGAAAAGACGCCGTTTTCATCAGTCTTCGAGGGGCACCCAATCGTCTTGTGCCTAGCAATGAAGTGTCTGGAATACTCAAGGCACACGATTAGTCCGCAAATGCGTTGTCATCAATCATCAAAACACTTAGGGATAAATATGCCCTTACACGCTTGAAGCGCTCTTGTTTGATGGGATCCTCTGGTACGACGAATTCATCGTCGCTGAGGCTTGCCTCATCTTCGGAGGGGGGCATGTGATCATCCTCCTCCTCTCCGACTGCCGCTCTCTCAGGAGAGCTGGCTCCTTCGTCCTCCTGCTCTAAATCTTGCTGGAGGGGATTGTTGTTGTGTTCGGCACTATCCGGAGTGTTATTATCTCCTGTGCCGGTATCACCACTTTTGCTTTGGCGGGACTTAGAGCGGCGCCGCTGACGTCGGCGCTTGGGTTGCTTCTTGGAGGGGTCATCCTCCGCTATCTCGTCGCCATTGCCTTCGTTGGGTGTATCCACCATGTATATGTCATATGACGAGGTGGCTTTCTAGTTGCCTATAGGTGCTGATTCATGTTCATCTCCTACATCGTCGTCCATACCGTCAATGTCTTCGGAGTCGAAGTCGAGCATGTCGGTTAAATCATCGACAGTGGCTACGAAGTGGGTGGTGGGTGGGCGTCGAATTTCTTCGTCGTCCGCATCCCAATCCTGTTGGCCATAATTCGGCCAGGGCTCTCCTGAGAAAGAGAGAGACCTTAGTGAATTCAGAATGTCGCTGTCGGTGTCAAAACCGGCGGATCTCGGGTAGGGGGTCCCGAACTGTGCGTCTAGGCCGGATGGTAACAGGAGACAAGGGACACGAAGTTTTACCCAGGTTTGGGCCCTCTCGATGGAGGTAAAACCCTACGTCCTGCTTGATTAATATTGATGATATGGGTAGTACAAGAGTAGATTTACCACGAGATCGAGGAGGCTAAACCCTAGAAGCTAGCCTATGGTATGATTGTTGATGTGTATGTTGTCCTACGGACTAAAACCCTCCGGTTTATATAGACACCGGATAGGGTTAGGGTTACATAGAGTCAGTTACAATGGTAGGAGATCTTCATATCCGTATCGCCAAGCTTGCCTTCCACACCAAGGAAAGTCCCTTCCGGACGCGGGACGGAGTCTTCAATCTTGTATCTTCTTAGTCCAGGAGTCCGGCTGAAGGTATAGTCCGGCCATCCGGACACACCCTAATCCAGGACTCCCTCAGTCGCCGAAGGGTGAGTGCTGAAAGATATCCGCGGCGGTGAATTCCATGACCGGCGCCCAATCGGATTCGATTGGCAGGGCGCGGATGGTTCGGAGTCAGAAGAAGAGTCTGACACCTTGGAGTCATGGGCTGCGGAGAGGATTATGCTGGTGTTTGGCTCAATCGTCGTCGAGACTGCAGCCCCTGAGGCGGTGTCTAGACACCCATCCTCGTTTGGCGCAATTGGCTCCGAGCTAAGGGTCGGAGCTGATGTGGGCGCGGCCTCTGGGGTACTGTTCGGCGGCAGAGCTAGGTCATACCCATCGCGACAGTGCGGCGCGCCCAGCTGTGGCTCGAATCCGTCGAAGATCAAGTCTCCGCGGATGTTGACTGTGTAGTTCAAACTTCCAAATCTGACCTGATGGCCAGGGGCGTAGCTTTCAATCTGCTCCAGATGGCCAAGCGAATTAGCCCGCAGTGCAAAGCCGCTGAATACGAAGATCTGTCCGGGAGAAAAGTCTCACCCTGGACCGCATCACTATCGATGATAGTAGGAGCCATCAAGCCTAACGGCGACGACACAGAGGAATTCTCAATGAAAGCACCAATGTCCGTGTCAAAACCGGCGGATCTCGGGTAGGGGGTCCCGAACTGTGCGTCTAGGCCGGATGGTAACAGGAAGCAGGGGACACGATGTTTTACCCAGGTTCGGGCCCTCTTGATGGAGGTAAAACCCTACGTCCTGCTTGATTAATATTGATGATATGGATAGTACAAGAGTAGATCTACCATGAGATCAGAGAGGCTAAACCCTAGAAGCTAGCCTATGGTATGATTGTATGTTGTGATTGTTGTCGTACGGACTAAAACCCTTCGGTTTATATAGACACCGAAGAGGGTTAGGGTTACACAAGGTCGGTTACAAAGGAGGAGATATCCATATTCGTATTGCCTAGCTTGCCTTCCACGCCAAGTAGAGTCCCATCCGGACACGAGGCGAAGTCTTCAATCTTGTATCTTCATAGTCTAACAGTCCGGCCAATGGAGATAGTCCGGCTGTCCGGAGACCCCCTAATCCAGGACTCCCTCATGAAGAAAAAGAAGAAATCCTCAAAATCTTCATCATCAAAATCCTCAAAGTCTTCATCTCACAAGAAGAGCAGCTCCAAGAAGGCTCGGGCATTCATTGGCAATGTAATGGACGCTGAGGCTGAATCTGAAGAAAATGAGGAAGAGGAGGCATCTGAGGAGTTTGAATCCGGTGTGGCAAGCCTAGCCCTCGCTACTGCATTCGTCAGCAAGTCTATCTTCAACACTGAAGAAAATGACCTCACCAACAAGGCTGATGAAGGCAATGATGACTACGCTCCCACCTATTGCTTCATGGCAAAGGGTGCCAAGGATGATCAACCCAAAGCCACTGAGTGGGTCCTCGATAGTGGATGTACAAATCACATGACTGGTGACAAGAATCTATTGATGGATGCTCCATTATCTCCGTCGCATCTGAAGCATATCATCTTTGCTGATAAAGGCAAAAGTTAGGTATTGGGTCTAGGTAAGGTTGCGATCACAAAGGATCGACACATGGACAAAGTCATGCTTGTCGAGTCCTTAGGATACAACCTCATGTCTGTCTCAATGCTTTGCGATCTTGATATGGTTGTTGTCTTTGGCAAGTACCGTTGTGTTGTGGTTATGGAAGCTGACAATTCCAAAGTCTTCGAAGGCTTTAGGAGAGGAGACATGTATATTGTTGATTTCTCTACAGGACCACAACCAGCCGTGTGCCTACTTGCAAAAGCTTCAGAAGGCTGGCTGTGGCATCGATGACTTGGTCATGTAGGCATGAGGAATTTGCACACGCTTGCGAAGAATAAGCATGCCATAGGCATCGAGAATGTCAAATTCCTTAAGGATCACTTATGCGGAGCCTGTGAAGCTAGGAAGATGACAAAGGCTAAGCATCCAGCGAAGACTATCATGACCACTACTCGTCCATTTGAATTGCTTCACATGGATCTCTTCGGTCCTAACCATTATTCTGCAGTCTCAAATGAGGCATCTTAATATGGCTTTGTTATTGTTGATGATTACTCTCGATACACATGGGTACACATTGTTACTTACAAACATGAAGTGCAGGAAGTCTTCAAACGATTTTCCTCGAGGGCTTCAACTAACTTTGGTGTGAAGATCAAGCACATCAGAAGTGACAATGGAACCGAGTTCAAGAATTCTGGTCTTGGTGACTATCTAGATGAACTTGGTATTACTCATGAGTTATCTTCTCCTTATACTCCTCAGCAGAACAACGTCGTGGAGCGCAAGAACATGACTCTTGCTGAGATGGCTCGCACTATGCTTGATGAATACAAAACACCTCGTCGTTTCTGGATTGAGGCAATTGATACTGCGTGCCACATCATCAACAGAGTATATCTTCACAAATTCTTCAAGAAGACTGCCTATGAACTCCTCACTGATAAGAAACCCAATGTAAGTTATTTCAAAGTCTTCGGTGCTAAATGTTGGATTAGAGATCCTCATCACAACTCAAAATTTGCACCGAAAGCACATGAAGGTTTTGTGCTTGGTTACGGAAAGGACTCGCACACCTACAGAGTCTTTAACAACGTTCTTCACAAGGTTGTTGAAACCATAGATGTGCGGTTCGATGAAACTAATGGCTCACAAAGAGAGCACCTACCTACTGTGATAGATGAACCAGCACCTGAGAAAACTATCAAGTTCAAGGCTACTGAGGATGTCATTCCCACTGAAGAATCTGCTGAAGAATTCATTCCAGAACATGAAGAACATCAAGCTAATGCACCTGAAGAAAATACTGAAGAAAATGGCGCTGAAGAAAATGCTGATCAAATTCCTCGACGACAACCAGCTCATCCTCGCGTTGCAAAAGAAGTGCAAGTTGAAAATATCATCAATGACATTAAAGGGCCAGGTCCTCTGACATGCTCAAAAGCTTCACATTTATATAACTTTTGTGGGCACTATGCTTTTGTCTCTATCACAGAGCCCACTAAGGTAGATGAAGCATTTCTGGAGCCTGAGTGGATTCAGGCCATGCAAGAAGAATTACATCAGTTCGAGCTCAACAACGTCTGGGAGCTGGTCAAACGTCCAGATCCTCGCAAGCACAATATCATTGGCACAAAATGGATCTATCGCAACAAACAAGATGAAAATGGCCTTGTGGTGAGGAAAAAGGCATGGCTTGTAGCTCAAGGCTACACACAGGTTGAAGGAATTGATTTCGATGAAACTTTTGCACCTGTTGCTAGACTTGAGGCTATTCACATATTACTTGCTTATGCTAACCATCATGATATCACTCTATATCAAATGGATGTGAAAAGTGCATTCCTTAATGGTAAGCTTGAGGAAGAAGTATATGTTGCTCAATCCCCAGGTTTTGAAGATCCAAAGAATCCTGACAAAGTCTTCACACTCAACAAGGCCCTCTATGGCCTCAAGCAGGCTCCTCGGGCGTGGTATGATACTTTGAAGGAATTCCTCATGAAGAAAGGCTTCAAACCCGGTTCACTCGACCCTACTCTTTTCACTAAATCTTATGATGGTGAACTGTTTGTGTGCCAAATATATGTTGATGATATTATCTTTGGCTGTATTGACCAACGTTATAGTGATGAATTTGCCTATATGACGAGTGAAAAATATCAAATGTCTATGATGGGAGAGTTGAAATTATTTTTAGGTCTTCAAATTCGTCAACAACACAATGGCATATTCATATCTTAGGAGAAATACCTCAAGGATGTACTGAGGAAATTCGGCATGCAAGATTGCAAAGGCGTCAAGATTCCTATGCCCACAAATGGCCATCTGTGCACTGATGAAAATGGTATTGACTTTGATCATAAGGTATACCGCTCCATGATTGGTTCTTTATTGTACTTATGTGCATCTAGGCCAGATATAATGCTTAGCGTTTGCATGTGTGCCCGATTTCAAGCCACACCGAAGGAATCACACCATAAGGCTGTGAAGCATATTCTTTGATATCTAGCTCACACACCAACACTTGGATTATGGTACCCCAAGGGCTCGGCTTTTGATCTCATTGGATATTCTGACTCTGACTATGCTGGTGATCGTGTGGACCGCAAGTCAATGTCTGGTACATGTCATTTCCTCGGACAATCTTTGGTCTGTTGGTCCTCGAAGAAGCAGAACTGCGTATCACTATCTACTGCTGAAGCTGAATACATTGCCGTTGGCTCTTGCTGTGCTCAATTGCTATGGATGAAGCAGACTCTCAAGGACTAGGGCGTCAACATGAAGAATGTGCCTCTCTTCTGTGACAATGAGAGTGCCATCAAGATTGCTCACAACCCAGTTCAGCACTCGAAGACAAAGCACATTAAGATTCTTCATCATTTTTTTCGTGATCATGTGTTGAAGGGCGACATTTCTATTGAGCATGTGAAGACTGAAGAACAGCTAGCCGATATCTTCACAAAGCCCTTGGATGAGAAGAGATTTAGCAAGTTGCGGTGTGAGCTAAATATCCTAGAATCTTCGAATGTTCTCTGAAAAGGACACTCATCCTAACACTTATGCAAAATTGATGACTTAGGTGTGCAACACATGAAGAATCGTTTTTCTTCAATCAATGAAGAATAACACTCTAAGTGTGAAGAAATTAACGAAGAATTTGATTCTCAGAACCCTACGACAACTGTACGCGGTGTCTGAAATCATCATTCTTATACGGTGGGTCACGCCACCACCAAAAGTTGAATTTCCTCGGTTGTTCAAATTCTTCAACTTTGCATTGTCTTTACTGTTTTCGTCGTTTTTCTTCATTGGCTATATATATATAAGTGAATGCTGTAGAGCACATAAACTTTCTTCAAGTTGGTTTTTCTGCTAAGTGAATGTGATCGGACCCTTCCCCCTCTATGCTATACTCAACCCAATCTGTTCACAAATTCTTCATGTGCGTTCTATTTGAAACTCGTTCAAAATCTTCACCGTGTCCTTGTCAGCTGAAGAATTTGCGAACGGAAAGTTAAAACTTATCTTGTCCAAATTTTTGGCTCTACCGCTCAAACCATTCCGCATCCCATGATATACTTTTCTATTCACCCATGATCTAACACGATCTCCCCTTCTCAGTACATGGGTGACACATGTCATGCAAATGTGAAGGGTCAGGGGCACGTTCGTCCAAATTCTTCAGGCGAACGATTTTTCACCGTGGCTATAAATACCCCCTTCCCCTTCCTCACTTCCTTTACTCCGCTCGACCTCTCTCCAGCTCAAGCTTCTCAAAACCTAGCACCGCCGCTACTTCATCGTTGCCGGTGAGGAAGAGCTTCACTGGCTTGACTTCGTCGCCGCCATACTCGCGCCGGCCGCGGAAATCATCACTCCGCCGCCGCCGTAGCTGTCTTCCTCCGCCAAGTTAGGGCGTGGAAGATCCGCACTAATGAACTTCACATCCCCACACTCCAGTTCGTCGTGTTCTTCGTCCAGGGTAACTAAAAGTTACTTTTACTGCCCTCGTTGATTCAAATGATTTCTATAAAATCCTCAAAGGTGTTTTTTCTTCATATATTCACACACTAAAACACCTCACATATCATCTGTTCTTGATTCGTTTCTCTAAGCTATGTTTTTCTTCAAGATTCCTCAAATGTGTGCATTTTTGATCTACACATCTCTGGAACCTAAGACAACGAACGCTTAGACTCATCTGGTCAAATTCCTCAAACTTGTTCCTTTTACAAAACCTTCTGAGAACGCATATGACCTCTCCAAATTCCTCGCAACTATACTCTGTTCATAGGTACTCATGTCCGCTGCTGAATCACTAGATTCTCATCAACTTAACTCATTTGCAGCGTTCCTCAAATAAAAGTTGCATACTTCCTCAGAGAATTCAATTGTTCAAATTCCTCAACTGAAGAAAATGGCTGATGGTAAGAAGCCACAAAAAGGAGGAAAGAGGCCTGAGGTTAACACAGCGTTTGAAATCCCTGATGACATACAAAGATTACTACACTCCTGATGAGGCCAAGTTTGGAAAAGAGGACAAAAATCAGCGCAAGGTGCGCATACAGAGGATAGAGAGGAGATGGGCTAGAGAGTGGAGGGAGTACAGATATGTCACTCCCAAATACATGAAGAAATTCGCACTCAATCCTCCATGCCCAAGACCTCCATTGGCACCTGGCCAAATAGCTGATCCCACCAGCCTCAAGCGTGGTGAGGATTATCCTGATGAATGGGCCAAGCGCCAGGCCAAGTTGGCTAGACAAGCCAAAGAAGCTGTGAGGAAATTCAATGAAGACTCTGCTGCTGCCGCCGATGAGGCCTCTGTCAAGCCTAAGAAGGCCATGTCAAAGAAGCCTGCGCACAAGCCAAGTGCTTCGCCTTCAGTGCCCTCAAGGCCAAGTTCCTCAGCTATGCCCTCACGGCCAGAATCTTCAAAGCCCTCAAGGCCAATTCCTCATGCTGCTCCTGCTCCTCCCAAATCCTCAGCTCCTCAAAAGTCCTCAGCAGCTCCTCCAAAGTCCGCAGCTGCTCCGACAAAGTCCTCTGTGTTGGGGAACGTAGCAATAATTCAAAATTTTCCTACGTGTAACCAAGATCAATCTAGGAGATACTAGCAACGAGAGAGAGGGAGTGCATCTTCATACCCTTGAAGATCGCTAAGCGGAAGCGTTCAAGAGAACGGGGTTGATGGAGTCGTACTCGTCGTGATCCAAATCACCGATGATCCTAGCGCCGGACGGACGGCACCTCTGCGTTCAGCACACGTACGGAACGGAGAGACGTCTCCTCCTTCTTGATCCAGCAAGGGGAGAGGAGAGGTTGATGGAGATCCAGCAACACGACGGCGTGGTGGTGGAAGTAGCGGGATCTTGGCAGGGCTTCGCCAAGCACCAACGAGATGGAGAGGTGTCACGGAGGGAGAGGGAAGCGCCAAGGGCTTGGGTGTGGCTGCCCTCCCTCCCCCCACTATATATAGGACCCCTAGGGGGGCGCCGGCCCTAGGAGATCCAATTTCCAGGGGGGCGGCGGCCAAGGGGGGGACTTGCCCCCCAAGTCAGGTGGGGCTCCCACCACCCCTAGGGTTTCCAACCCTAGGTGCAGGGGGAGGCCCATGGAGGGTGCACCAGCCCACCAGGGGCTGGTTCCCCTCCCACTTCAGCCCATGGGGCCCTCCGGGATAGGTGGCCCCACCCGGTGGACCCCCGGGACCCTTCCGGCGGTCCCGGTACAATACCGATTACCCCCAAAACTTTCCCGATGGCCGAAATTGGACTTCCTATATATAAATCTTCACCTCCGGACCATTCCGGAACTCCTAGTGACATTCGGGATCTCATCCGGGACTCTGAACAAATTTCGGGTTACCGCATACTAATATCTCTACAACCCTAGCGTCACCGAACCTTAAGTGTGTAGACCCTACGGGTTCGGGAGGCATGCAGACATGACCAAGACGACTCTCCGGTCAATAACCAATAGCGGGATCTGGATACCCATGTTGGCTCCCACATGTTCCATGATGATCTCATCGGATGAACCACGATGTCGAGGATTCAATCAATCCCGTATTCAATTCCCTTTGTCAATCGGTAATTTACTTGCCCGAGATTCGATGGTCGGTATCCCAATACCTCGTTCAATCTCGTTACTGGCAAGTCACTTTACTCGTACCGTAATGCATGATCCCATGACCAAACATTTGGTCACATTGAGCTCATTATGATGATGCATTACCAGTGGGCCCAGAGATACCTCTCCGTCATACGGAGTGACAAATCCTAGTCTCGATCCATGTCAACCCAACAGATACTTTCGGGGATACCTGTAGTATACCTTTATAGTCACCCAGTTATGTTGTGACGTTTGGTACACCCAAAGCACTCCTACGGCATCTGGGAGTTACACGATCTCATGGTCTAAGGAAATGATACTTGACATTGGAAAAGCTCTAGCAAACGAACTACACGATCTTGTGCTATGCTCAGGATTGGGTCTTGTCCATCACATCATTCTCCTAATGATGTGATCCCGTCATCAACGACATCCAATGTCCATGGTCAGGAAACCGTAACCATCTATTGATCAACGAGCTAGTCAACTAGAGGCTTACTAGGGGCATGGTGTTGTTTATGTATCCACACATGTATCTGAGTTTCCTATTAATACAATTCTAGCATGGATAATAAACGATTATCATTAACAAGTAAATATAATAATAACTAATTTATTATTGCCTCTAGGGCATATTTCCAACAGTCTCCCACTTGCACTAGAGTCAATAATCCAGTTCACATCGCTATGTGATTAACACTCAAGGTCACATCCCCATGTGACTAACACCCAAAGAGTTTACTAGAGTCAATAATCTAGTTCACATTACCATGTGGTTAACACTCAATGAGTTCTGGGTTTGATCATGTTATGCTTGTGAGAGATGTTATAGTCAACGGGTCTGAACCTTTCATATCCGTGTGTGCTTTACAAATCTCTATGTCATCTTGTAGATGCAGCTACCACGCCCTTTTGGAGCTATTCCAAATAACTGTTCTACTATACGAATCTGGTTTACTACTCAGAATCATCCAGATTAGTGTCAAAGATTGCATCGGCGTAAACCTTTACGACGAACTCTTTTACCACCTCCACAATCGAGAAAATTCCTTAGTCCACTAGTTACTAAGGATAACCTTGACCATTGTCCTATGATCCATTCCTAGATCACACTTGTACCCCTTGACTGACTCAAGGCTTAGCACGCTTCAGGTGTGGTACACAACATTGCATAATTTAGTGTCTACATCTAAAGCATAGGGGACGACCTTCGTCCTTTCTCTCTATTCTGCCGTGGTCAGGTCTTGAGTTTTACTCAATACTCATACCTTATAACACAGCCAAGAACTCCTTCTTTGCCGATGTGGCGACCCGACCCGAATGGATCAAGTGCTCTGTGCTCAGGTGTCATCCCTGGATCAGTAATGCTGACACCACACAGTACATCGAAGGATTTATAGCAGAGTGGCAATCACACACTTATTACATCATTGTCTCAAAGAGAACTTATTACAATAAATATGGCTTAAGGCCATCTAATAACGATAACAGCGGAAGACTCGGAAGATAAATGGGTCCATCAACTCCAACGGCATCACTGAGTATAGAACCACGACCTAAAAGCACCTTACTCGTCGTCTGAAAAGTCTGCAACATGAGAAGTTGCAGCCCGAAAACGGGTCAGCACATGGAATATGCTGGCAATGTAACACATAGAGAGTAATGGAATGAAACAGCTATACTACATGCATATATGGCTGGTCGAAAGCTCTATGGTTACAGTTTTGCGTAAAGCCAGTTTTTCCCTACTGCAAAGGAATAAATTTATTTATCTATCATGGTAGTTGTTAAACATCGAGAATGGTTGACAGCATTCCGATCCCAATTAAGTGAACAATTAAAACCCAACAACATTAATTAGAAGTAACATGATGAGATTCACATGATATTCAAGTACTAGATACTCAAGTTGTCCATAACCAGGGACACGGCTAATCATGATTAGTTTGTACACTCTGCAGAGGTTTGCGCACTTTTCCCCACAAGACTCGATCGCCTCCATTTGGTTTCTCGCACTACATGGTGTTTGAGAAGACGGATGACCGAGACACAGTCTTTCAGAAGCGCTAGCACCTTACATGTGGGTAGACCGGTACACCTACTTTCCCCTACATCTGCTAGTCTACCCATAAGAGTTCGCACAACTTAGTCAACTATGCCAGAGCCCATAATGGCTTGTGGCTGCACACGGAAGTTTCTAGTATGAAAGATCTTATGATCCCTTTGAGCCTGGGTGGTGGTCCGAAAAAAAAACCAGGCAAGTCCTGATAGACATCAGGTGCCTCAATCCACCCAGATGTGTGTTTAAGTTGCCACCTTAGATAAACCATTTAAATTATCAACTCACATCTGTCATGGATATCACTCACCCAATCCACGTCTACTAGCATAGCATGGCATAATAAGCAAACGTAGAAGTAACTCCCAAGGTTTCATAATAATACAGGTGATAGGTACTACCTCATCCGTAGAAGTAACTCCCAAAGGTTTCATAATAATACAGGTAATAGGTACTACCTCATCTACGTCCCATCCCACAATTTAATTAGATCCTAATCATGCAATGTGAGGATTGATCTAATGCAATAAAACATGGGTTGTAGAAAAGGTATGATCAAAGTGTTACTTGCCTTGCTGATGATCCGCGAGACCTAGGGTTTCGAAGTAACAAGCGGCGCAATCCGGGTGATCTATCGCAGACAAACAACAAGCACACAATAAGTACTCATCTAATGCACAGGTAAAACTCGAACAAGAGAACAAACCAGAAAGTTCAACTTAAGAACTCCGGTTGCAAAGAAAGAACGAACCGAACAAACGACGGAAAACAAACGGCAGAAGAAAACAACTCGGTTCTAGTAAGTTGAAACTAGGTCAAATTTTACTGTAGCAAAAGCTTGTTCAAGTTGATTAGACGGAACGATGTTTTCGAAATGAAACTCCAGGCGCTTGAATCACCTGATTCCGATAAACGAGCGAGAAGAAAGACTAGAACAAAGATCGGATCTGAGATCGCGATCGGAAAGAACGCGGAATAAAACCGACGAGAAAGAAAACGAAGAGCGGTTAAACGAACGGACGTCGTTAACCGGGAAAGAATCGGTGATCACGCTTGTTAAGACGAACGGTCCGAAAGAAGAACGAAAACCGATCTAGGGTTTCGGAAGAAAACCGAAACAAAGCCGGAAGAAAAACCGGAAGAAAAAAAAGAAGAACCGGAACGGTTTTCTAGAAGAAAAACCGAACCGAGGAAAAGAAGAGGCGGCGCGGCTACCTCGGGAGGCGGGGCTCCGGGCGGCGGCTTAGGGCGGCGGCGGCGGCTTAAGCGGCGGCGGCTTGGGGCTTGGTGGTGTGGGGAGAGGGGGTTGGGTTTATATAGGTGGGGGGGGGTTTCTTGGGGGAGGGGACAAGCAATAGGAGGGGGGGTTAGAGTCCTACTAGGACTCGGCCTAGGGGCGGCGCAAGGCAGGCGGCGGGGCTGGCGGCTGCGCCTGGCGCACGGGGCGGCTGGGCCCTTGGCCCAGGCGGGCGCCGCGGTCTCCTTTTTTTTTAAACGGTTACGCGCGCAGAAAAACAAAAGAAAAGAAAACTAAACAAACTCCGAAAAAATCTAAAGTAAATTTTCCCCGACTCCTAAAATGAGTCGAACAAAATGAACTTTTCTCCGGGCCAAAAAAATGCAATTTTTAAAAACGCGCATTTTTCCCTATCCAAATAAAAAGCAAACAAAACTCCGGCAAAACCAAAATTTGATTTATTCATTAGATCTTCATTTTTCCTTACTTTGGGAAAGTCATATTATTCGCTCTCTCATTTTTTTGATATTGGAAAAATAATTGAAGATGAAATAAATAAATCAAATGATCCTCTTTTCAAATTTGAGAAAACTCTCACATATGAAAATAACAAAATCTCCAACTCTCTCCGAAGGTCCTTGAGTTGCGTGAAATTTCTAGGATCGACCAAAATGCAAGAAAATATGCTATGCATGATGATCTAGTGTATAACATTCCAAATTGCAAATTTGGGATGTTACAAACCTACCCCCTTAAAATGAATCTCGCCTCGAGATTCGGGTTGGCTAGAAAATAGGTGAGGGTGGTCCTTGAGCAAATCTTCTTCTCTTTCCCAGGTGGCTTCATCCTCTGAGTGGTGGTTCCACTGAACTTTGCAAAACTTGATAACCTTGCCGCGGGTAACTCTGCTGGCATAATCGAGAATCTTGACTGGCTTCTCCTCATATGTTAAGTCATCCTCCAACTGAATCGCTTCAAGCGGTACCGTATCTCTTAGCGGTACCTCCGCCATCTCGGCTTGACATTTCTTCAGCTGAGAAACATGGAATACATCATGAACTCCTGACAGTCCCTCTGGTAATTCCAACTTATAAGCGACTTCTCCCATACGTTGCAAGATCTTATACGGTCCAACGAAATGCGGTGCTAACTTTCCCTTAACTCCAAAGCGCTTAACTCCTCGAAGTGGGGATACTCGGAGATAAACTCTATCTCCGGTTTCGTAGACTGTCTCCTTGCGTTTAGAATCTGCGTAGCTCTTCTGCCTGGACTGGGCTACCTTGAGCCTATCACGAATCAACTTAACTTTCCGTTCAGACTCCTTAATCAAATCTGGTCCAAAGAATTGACGGTCTCCAACTTCGTCCCATGACAACGGTTTCCTGCACCTCCTTCCGTATAAGGCTTCGAAAGGTGCCATCTTCAAACTGGTTTGGTAACTGTTGTTATAAGAAAACTCCGCATACGGTAAGTTATCGTCCCAACTAGATCCATAATCTAGTGCACAAGCTCTCAGCATATCTTCCAAAATCTGATTGACTCTCTCGGTCTATCCATCCGTCTGTGGGTGAAAAGCTGTGCTGAACTCCAGTCTGGTTCCTAAAGTTTCATGCAACTGATTCCAAAACTTTGAGGTAAATTGGGTTCCTCTATCTGATACGATACTCCTCGGAACTCCATGCAAACAAATGATCCTAGTCATGTATATCTTCGCCAACTTAGCACTGGTGTAAGTGGTCTTAACTGGAATAAAATGTGCTACCTTCGTCAAACGATCAACTACTACCCATATCGAGTCATAGCCTGATTTTGTCCTGGGTAGTCCTGTGATAAAATCCATGCCTATCTTATCCCACTTCCATTCGGGTATCGGCAATGGTTGTAACAATCCTGCTGGCTTCTGATGCTCTGCCTTTACTCTCTGACATACGTCACAAACTGCTACATATGCTGCAATATCCTTCTTCATTCCGGTCCACCAGAATGTTTTCTTCAAATCCAAATACATCTTGGTATTCCGTGGGTGAATCGAATACGGTGAATCATGTGCCTCTTGCAAAATCAACTTCCTGATCTCCGGGTCATTCGGCACATAAACACGGTCCTCAAACCATAGGGTATCGTGCTCATCCTCACGAAATCCCTTTGCTTTTCCTTCGCTCAATTTCTCTTTTATAGCAGCAATCTCCTTGTCAGATTTCTGAGCTTCTCTGATTTTATCCATCAATGTTGACTGAATCTCCAATGCTGCTACATAGCCTCTCGGAACTATTTCCAAACATAGCTCACGAAGGTTTTCTGCTAACTCCTTGGGTATTTTCCCCGTCATTAGAGTATTGACATGGCTCTTACGGCTCAATGCGTCAGCTACTACATTAGCTTTTCCGGGATGGTAATGCAATCTCATGTCATAATCCTTGATGAGCTCCAACCATCTCCTTTGTCGGAGGTTCAACTCCTTCTGAGTGAAAATGTACTTCAAACTCTTGTGATCCGTGTACACCTCACAATGATTTCCAATGAGGAAATGTCTCCACGTCTTCAATGCATGCACTACGGCTGCTAACTCCAAATCATGCGTGGCATAATTCAACTCATGAGGCTTCAGTTGTCGTGAAGCATACGAAACAACTCTTCCTTCCTGCATAAGCACTGCTCCAAGTCCTCGACGTGAAGCATCGCAATACACCTCATAATCCTTGGTCTGATCTGGCAAAATCAATACTGGTGAGGTAACCAAGCGTTTCTTCAACTCCTGGAAACTAGCCTCACACTCCTCAATCCATTTGAACTTAGTATCCTTCTTCAACAATTCAGTCATAGGCTTTGCAATCTTTGAAAAGTTCTCAATGAATCTCCGGTAGTATCCTGCGAGTCCACGAAAACTTCGGATCTCTCCAACTGTTGTAGGTGCTTCCCATTCGGTTACGGTCTCAACCTTTGTGGGGTCAACTGCTATACCTTCTCCGGATATAACGTGTCCGAGGAATCCAACTTCCTTCAACCAAAACTCACATTTGCTGAATTTGGCATATAACTGATGTTCCCTTAGTTTCTCCAAAACCAAACGCAAATGTTCCTTATGCTCCTCTTCATTCTTTGAATAAACCAGGATGTCATCAATGAACACTACGACGAACTTATCCAAAAACTCCATAAACACTTTGTTCATCAGGTTCATAAAAAATAGGCAGGTGCGTTAGTCAATCCAAATGACATAACGGTATACTCATACAGTCCATATCTTGTGGTGAATGCTGTCTTAGGTATGTCCTGCTCTCGAATCTTCAATTGATGGTACCCTGATCGCAAATCGATCTTGGAAAATACTTTAGCTCCTTGCAAACGATCAAATAGATCATTAATCATTGGCAGTGGGTACTTATTCTTGATGGTTACTTCATTCAATCCTCGATAATCAACAACCATCCTTAATGATCCATCCTTGTTTTCCACTAGAAGTACGGGTGATCCCCAAGGCAAAGAACTTGGGCGAATGTAACCTTTATCCAATAACTCCTTAATCTGATTCTTAATTTCCACCAAATCCTTTGCTGGCATCCGGTACGGTCGCTTCGATATTGGGCCTGTACCTGGCAATAACTCAATCAAAAACTCAATGTCTCTATCCGGTGGCATGCCTGGCAATTCCTCAGGAAATACATCAGGAAAATCCTTCACCATTGGTACTTCCTCTTGCACAACTCCTGTTAGGCAGTTTACTTGTGTCCTGTTTGGCACATGCCGGGATACATACTTGATCCTTCTTCCTTCTGGTGTGGTAAGCAAAATTGTCTTACTGGCGCAATCGATGTTTCCTCCATACATCGACAGCCAATCCATACCAAGAATCACATCCAGACCTTGGGACTCTAGAATAATTAAATCCGTTGGGAAAACATGCCTTCCTATACTTAATGGCACTTGGAAACATCCTTGTCTGGCCATGTACTCTGCTCCTGGCGAGCTTACTAGCATAGGCGTTTTAAGAATCCTAGTGGGCAGGCTATACTTTTCCACAAATCCCCTTGATATGTATGAATGCGATGCACCAGTATCAAAAAGAACGAGTGCGGTAAATGTCTTAACCAAAAACTTACCGATTACTGCATCAGGCTGATCTTCAACCTCCTCCACATTAACGTGGTTCACCTGTTCCCTATTGAAAGGGTTCGGCTTCTTCCCAGAGCTTCCATTGCCATTTCCATTCTGGCCTTCGGGACATTCATTGGCATAATGTCCGGTCTTGGAACACTTGAAACAAGTGACTTGACTCAGATCTCTCTTGGTTGGGGTCGATGGGGTGGTACGATTCTGGCCGTTGCTTCCTCCATTCCCATTACCATTCTTGTGGCCATTATGGTTGTGCGAACTACCTCCTCCATGGGTATGCTGAAACTGAAATCCTGGTTTAGGGGTAAAACGGGGCTTCTGCTGGGCTCCAGAGTTATACTTCCCCTGTCCATACTTCCTCTTACGGTTCTCAATCTGCCGTTGCTTTCCTTCAATCATGATGGCACGATCTACCAACTCCTGGTAGTTGTTGAAACTTACTACCATCAATTGCATGCTTAGTTCATCATTCAGTCCTTCCAGAAACTTCTCCTGCTTAGCTACATCCGTAGCAACGTCATCTGGGGCATAACGTGCTAACTTGCTGAAGTCGTCAACGTACTGGCCAACTGTCCTTCCTCCTTGGCGTAAGTTGCGAAACTCACGCTTCTTCATGGCCATAGCTCCTGCTAAAACATGGGCAGTGCGGAAAGCTTGCTGAAACTGATCCCATGTGACAGTGTCAACTGGGTGAGTGGCTGTGAAATTCTCCCACCATGCTGCCGCGGGTCTGTCAAGCTGATGTGCGGCAAACTTCACTTTCTCACCATCTGTGCATCCTGCAGTGGTCAACTCCCTTCTTATCTTGCGGAGCCAATCGTCTGCTACTATTGGCTCAGTGCTACTGGAAAACACCGGCGGATTCAGCCTAAGGAAATGGGCTAAGTGGTCAACAGGTGGTGGTGGTGGTGGGTTGTTGTTGTTCTGCTGGTTCTGGACTAACATCTGCATCAATTGATTCTGCTGCTGGATCAACTGAGTGAGCTCCGGTGGGAATCCATTGTCACGTCTCGGAGGCATCTGAGGGTTTAGAAGAGACGACATTTAGGAATAGATTGAGGTCTAAAGAGAAAAACACTACCCCAATGCACATGAGCAAATGCACACAAAATCACTTCATTCAATCAAACAAGGGCTTACAAACGGTCTAACTATCGCAAGAGTGCTCGAACTATTGTGTTTACATGGGGGAATACTACTACTATCTGGTGGTCATCTAGAAATTTGAACCGGTGGAAGACTCCATGATATCTGCTCCAGCTTCGTCTTCAAAGTCGGGTTCACTTGGATCCGAATCGGTGTCGTCGATGATGATGTAGTTGTCCGGACATGCGACGTACTCGTCTTCCTCCTTGGATGCTAACTTCCTCTTGAGTTCTTCAATCTCCTGCTTAAGATCGTCATTGTGTCTTGCTAGAGCTACGATCTCATCCATGTAGTCCTTGCGTGTAGACTTCAGTTCTCCTTCTAGCTCGATGATCCTTGGCTTTGCATTCTTCAACTCTATCATATCATTGCACATCTGGTTCTCGTGGCGTCGAATGTGCTGGTTTAACTCCTGGATGAAAGATGCAATGGATCTATCCTTCTTGGTGCTGACTAACTCCCATTGTTCGTCTCGGCGTCCGCAAATCTGGTAGATAGTGTCCTTGAGGTCTTCTTGATAAACTTCTCCAATGCGTCCCATGGTGATATGAGCTGCCATGCTCCTTCCCAGACTCCAGGTTGGTGCATTGAAAACACTATCTATGGGCTTCGTGATTGGTGCGAATGTCCTTCCCGGAACGTGAGCTTGAATCTTCCAGCGCTCCTCTTCAGGCAGAGTGGCGTTGAAGGTTCCCGTGAAGCTTGGTAATCCAATGTTCAGGTACTTGGTGACTTCCTTCAAGTGAAATCCAAAAGGTGTGCCTTCATCCGGTTGAGCGTACTTAATCTTCGCGTTCGTCATCCTAAAAGGGTAGAAAAGTGAGGAGTTAGAAAATGAGAAGAGAATGGTGATCTATGGCTTTAACTTAGTGGTCGTGTCCTACAGTCAGCGTGTGCTCTGATACCATCTCTGTAGCGACCCGACCCGAATGGATCAAGTCTACTGTGCTCCGGTGTCATCCCTGGATCAGTAATGCTGACACCACACAGTACTTCGAAGGATTTATAGCAGAGTTGCAATCACACACTTATTACATCGATGTCTCAAAGATAACTTATTACAATAAATATGGCTTAAGGCCATCTAATAACGATAACAGCGGAAGACTCGGAAGATAAATGGGTCCATTAACTCCAACGGCATCACTGAGTATAGAACCACGACCTAAAAGCACCTTACTCGTCGTTTGAAAAGTCTGCAACATGAAAGTTGCAGCCCGAAAACGGGTCAGCACATGGAATATGCTGGCAATGTAACACATAGAGAGTAATGGAATGAAACAGCTATACTATATGCATATATGGCTGGTGGAGAGCTCTATGGTTACAGTTTTGCGTAAAGCCAGTTTTTCCCTACTGCAAAGGAATAAATTTATTTAACTATCATGGTAGTTGTTAAACATCGAGAATGGTTGACAGCATTCCGATCCCAATTAAGTGAACAATTAAAACCCAACAACATTAATTAGAAGTAATGTGATGAGATTCACATGATATTCAAGTACTAGATACTAGTTGCCACCTTAGGTAAACCATTAAATTATCAATCTCACATCTGTCATGGATATCACTCACCCAATCCACGTCTACTAGCATAGCATGGCATAATAAGCAAGCGTAGAAGCAACTCCCAAAGGTTTCATAATAATACAGGTAATAGGTACTACCTCATCTACTTCCCATCCCACAATTTAATTAGATCCTAATCATGCAATGTGAGAGGATTGATCTAATGCAATAAAACATGGGTTGTAGAAAAGGTATGATCAAAGTGTTACTTGCCTTGCTGAGAATCCGCGAGTCCTAGGGTTTCAAAGTAACAAGCGGCGCAATCCGGGTGATCTATCGCAGACAAACAACAAGCACACAATAAGTACTCATCTAATGCACAGGAAAAACTCGAACAAGAGAACGAACCAGAAAGTTCAACTTAAGAACTCCGGTTGCAAAGAAAGAACGAACCGAACAAAGAAACGGAAAACAAACGGCGGAAGAAAACAACTCGGTTCTAGCAGGTTGAAACTAGGTCAAATTTTATTGTGGAAAAAACTAGTTCAAGTTGATTAGTCGGAACGGCGGTTTCCAAACGAAACTCCAGGCGCTTGAATCACCTGATTCCGATAAACGAGCGAGAAGAAAGACTAGAACGAAGATCAGATCTGAGATCACGATCGCGGAATAAATCCGATGAAAAGAAAGAGACGAATGGTTAAACGAACGGACGTTCGTTAACCGGGAATAATCGGTGATCACGTTCGTTGAGACGAACGGTCCGAAAGAAGAACGAAAACCGATCTAGGGTTTTCGGAAAAGAAACCGAAAGGAAAAACCGGAAAGAAAACGGAAAAGAAACGGAACGGTTCTTTTAAGAAAAACCGAACCGGGGAAAGAAAAAGAGGCGCGGCGCGGGGCTACCTCCGGCGAGGCTCCGGCGAGGGGCTCCGGCGGCGGCGGCGCGGCTAAGGCGGCTATAGGCAGCGGCGGCTAAGGGCTTGGGGTGGTGTGGGGAGAGGGTGGGGGGTTATGGGGGTATTTATATAGGTGGTGGGGGGGGTTTCTTGGGGGAGGGGGCAAGCAATAGGAGGGGGGGTTAGAGTCCTACTAGGACTCGGCCTAGGGGCGGCGCAAGGCAGGCGGCGGGGCTGGCGGCTGCGCCTGGTGCACGGGGCGGCTGGGCCCTTGGCCCAGGCGGGCGCTGCGGTCTCCTTTTTTTTAAACGGTTACGCACGCAGAAAAACAAAAGAAAAGAAAACTAAACGAACTCCGAAAAAATCTAAAGTAAATTTTCCCCGACTCCTAAAATGAGTCGAACAAAATGAGCTTTTCTCCGGGCCAAAAAAATGCAATTTTTGAAAACGCGCATTTTTCCCTATCCAAATAAAAAGCAAACAAAACTCCGGCAAAACCAAAATTTGATTTATTCATTAGATCTTCATTTTTCCTAACTTTGGGAAAGTCATATTATTCCCTCTCTCATTTTTTTGATATTGGAAAAATAATTGAAGATGAAATAAATAAATCAAATGATCCTCTTTTCAAATTTGAGAAAACTCTCACATATGAAAATAACGAAATCTCCAACTCTCTCCGAAGGTCCTTGAGTTGCGTGAAATTTCTAGGATCGACCAAAATGCAAGAAAATATGCTATGCATGATGATCTAGTGTATAACATTCCAAATTGCAAATTTGGGATGTTACATTAGTTATTATTATATTTCCTTGTTCATGATAATCATTTATTATCCATGCTAGAATTGTATTGATAGGAAACTCAGATACATGTGAGGATACATAGACAACACCATGTCCCTAGTAAGCCTCTAGTTGACTAGCTCGTTGATCAATGGATGGTCACGGTTTCCTGACCATGGACATTGGATGTCGTTGATAACAGGATCACATCATTAGGAGAATGATGTGATGGAAAAGACCCAATCCTAAGCCTAGCACAAGATCGTGTAGTTCGTATGCTAAAAGCTTTTCTAATGTCAAGTATCATTTCCTTAGACCATGAGATTGTGCAACTCCCGGATACTGTAGGAATGCTTTGGGTGTACCAAACATCACAACATAACTGGGTGGATATAAAGGTGCACTGCGGGTATCTCCGAAAGTGTCTGTTGGGTTGGCACGAATCGAGACTGGGATTTGTCACTCCGTGTAAACGGAGAGGTATCTTAGGGCCCACTCGGTAGGACATCATCATAATGTGCACAATGTGACCAAGGAGTTGATCAAGGGATGATCCCTTGATGTGTTACGGAACGAGTAAAGAGACTTGCCGGTAACGAGATTGAACAAGGTATCGGGATACCGACGATCGAATCTCAGGCAAGTATCGTACCGATAGACAAAGGGAATTGTATACGGGATTGATTGAATCCTTGACATCGTGGTTCATCCAATGAGATCATCGTGGAGCATGTGGGAGACAACATGGATATCCAGATCCCGCTGTTGGTTATTGACCGGAGAGTTGTCTCGACCATGTCTGCATGACTCCCGAGCCCGTAGGGTCTACACACTTAAGGTTCGATGACGCTATGGTTATAGGGAAAGTATGTACGCGGTTACCGAATGTGTTCGCAGTCCCGGATGAGATCCCGGATGTCATGAGGAGTTCCAGAATGGTCCGGAGGTAAAGATTTATATATGGGAAGTCCCGTTTTGGTCACCGGAAAAGTTTCGGGTGCTATCAGTAACGTACCGGGACCACCGGGAGGGTCCCGGGGGTCCACCAGGTGGGGCCACCAGCCCCTAAAGGCTGTGTGGGCCAAGTGTGGGAGGGGACCAGCCCCAGGTGGGCTGGTGCGCCCCCCCCACCAAGGCCCAAGGCGCGTGGAGAGTGGGAAGGGGGCAAACCCTAGGTCCAGATGGGCCTTAAGGCCCACCCTAGGGTGCCCCCTCTCTTCCCCCCCTTGGCCGCAATCCTAGATGGGTTTTGGGGCTGCCTCCACCCCTAGGGAGGGAACCCTAGATGGGGGCACAGCCCCTCCCCTTCCCCTATATATACTTGAGGTATTGAGGGCTTCCCAACACATGATTTGATCTTCCTCTTGGCGCAGCCCTACCTCTCTCCCTCCTCGTCTCTCGTAGTGCTTGGCGAAGCCCTGCTGGAGTACCGCACTCCTCCACCATCACCACGCCGCCGTGCTGCTGCTGGACGGAGTCTTCCCCAACCTCTCCCTCTCTCCTTGCTGGATCAAGGCGCGGGAGACGTCACCGGGCTGTACGTGTGTTGAACGCGGAGGTGCCGTCCGTTCGGCGCTAGGATCATCGGTGATTTGGATCATGACGAGTACGACTCCATAAACCCCGTTCTCTTGAACGCTTCCACTTAGCGATCTTCAAGGGTATGAAGATGCACTCCCTCTCTCTCGTTGCTAGATGACTCCATAGATTGATCTTGGTGATGCGTAGAAAATTTTAAATTTCTGCTACGATCCCCAACACATAGCACGGCGGTAAAACCAGTCTCGCATAAGCGTACGCATAATGTCGGTCCGGGCCGCTTCATCCAACAATACCGCCGAACCAAAGTGTGACATGCTGGTAAGCAGTATGACTTATATCGCCCACAACTCACTTGTGTTCTACTCGTGCATAACATCAACGCATAAAACCTGGCTCTAATGCCACTGTTGGGGAACGTAGTAATTTCAAAAAAAATTCCTACGCACACGCAAGATCATGGTGATGCATAGCAACAAGAGGGGAGAGTGTTGTCTACGTACCCTCGTTGACCGGCAACGGAATCGTTGACACAACATAGAGTAAGTAGTCGTACGTCTTCCTGATCCGACCGATCCAAGTACCGAACATACGACACCTCCGAGTTCTGCACACGTTCAACTCGGTGACGTCCCTCGAGCTCTGATCCAGCCGAGTTTTGAGGGAGAGTTTCATCAGCACGACAGCGTGATGGCGGTGATGATGTTCTACCGACACAGGGCTTTGCCTAAGCACCGCTACAATACGACCGAGGTGGAATATGGTGGAAGGGGGCACCGCACACGGCTAAGGAACGATCACGAAGATCAACTTGTGTGTCATGGGGTGCCCCCTTGCCCCCGTATATAAAGGAGGGAGGGGGAGGTGCGGCCGGGCCCTAGGGGTGCGCCTGGAGGAGTGCTACTCCCACCGGGAGTAGGACTCCCCCTCTTGCCTTGTTGGAGAAGGAAAGGGGAAGGGGAAAAGAGGAAAGGGGGGCGCCGCCCCCTTCCTTGTCCTATTCGAACTAGGGGGGAGGGGGCGCGCGGCCTGCCTCGGCCGGCCCTCCTCTTCTCCCTTAGGGCCCATGTAGGCCCATTAACCCCCGAGGGGGTTCCGGTAACCCCCCGGTACTCCGGTAAAATCCCGATTTCACCCGGAACGATTCCGATATCCAAATATAGGCTTCCAATATATCAATATTTATGTCTCGACCATTTCGAGACTCCTCGTCATGTCCGTGATCACATCCGGGACTTCGAACAATCTTTGGTACATCAAAACACAACGATCGTCACCAAACTTTAAGCGTGCGGACCCTACGGGTTCGAGAACTATGTAGACATGACCGAGACACGTCTCCGGTCAGTAACCAATAGCGGAACCTGGATGCTCATATTGGTTCCTACATATTCTATGAAGATCTTCATCGGTCAAACCGCATAACAACATACGTTGTTCCCTTTGTCATCGGTATGTTACCTGCCCGAGATTCGATCGTCGGTATTCCAATACCTAGTTCAATCTCGTTACCGTCAAGTCTCCTTACTTGTTCTGTAATACATCATTCCGCAACTAACTCATTAGTTGCAATGCTTGCAAGGCTTAAGTGATGTGCATTACCGAGAGGGCCCAGAGATACCTCTCCAACAATCGGAGTGACAAATCCTAATCCTGAAATACGCCAACCCAACAAGTACCTTCGGAGACACCTGTAGAGCACCTTTATAATCACCCAGTTACGTTGTGACGTTGTGTAGCACACAAAGTGTTCCTCTGGTAAACGGGAGTTGCATAATCTCATAGTCATAGGAACATGTATAAGTCATGAAGAAAGCAATAGCAACAAACTAAACGATCAAGTGCTAAGCTAACGGAATGGGTCAAGTCAATCACATCATTCTCCTAATGATGTGATCCCGTTAATCAAATGACAACTCATGTCTATGGTTAGGAAACATAACCATCTTTGATCAACGAGCTAGTCAAGTAGAGGCATACTAGTGACACTCTGTTTGTCTATGTATTCACACATGTATTATGTTTCCGGTTAATACAATTCTAGCATGAATAATAAACATTTACCATGATGTGGCCTGTGAAGCATATTTCCTTCACAGGCCACACCTCTTTAAAAATTAATTTGCGTAAATTAATTATGCAAGGATTTTTGATATATTTATATTATTATTTTTTGGACTGCACCATTTTACACGTGTAGGTAATTGACTTCAACTGCGTCATGCGGTCACTTTGGCAAGCCGATGTCGTTGTCTCAATCGGCATAAATCGGCTTGCGTGATCACCTTGTTGGTCGAATTGCCATACTGACATGTTCGGTTGCCTCGGGGATTTCGGCATCGCTGAGAGAGCTCTACCTCATCGAGTGTTCAGCACACGGGCCATATTTCTTTTATTACTCGCTTTGCATAAATTATTAATTATGCAATGGATTTTTTAAATTTATTATTACTACTATTATCTTCGGCTTGCACTTTTTTCTGTGCATATGTAAATGATCCGGGTTGGGCAACACTGTCACCTCGTACGTACCGACGTACCACGCCACCTCGGTTGGACCAGTGGCTTCGTCATCACTTCATTAAACCACGTCGGGGACTTCGGTGTCATATTGCCGGTCTGCTCCGTCGCCTCGGTCGGACTCGGGGTTCGACCTCACCACATTGGTCGTGGTATGTCACCACTTCGGAATGCCGAGCTCTTTGCTCCGCCACCTCGGGACCGGCTTGGGGGCTGAGACCTCGTCCCACCGTACTCTCGGGTTGCGCATCGACACCGAGCTCATTAACCAGCTAAGTCGCTTTCATGCTCAGTTTTTTTAATTCTCGTTCGGTTCAACCAAACTTTATATTTATGTTAAACAAAAAGCTTAGTTTGTTAAAAACGTTATTTGTTAAAAACGCTTCCTTTACCCAAGTTAACTGGGGGCTCTTAAATTTGTACGAGCCGTTCTATAATAATTGTTTTCTTCCTAGTCATTGCAAAGTCTTTTTCTACCACTCCTTTCTCTACTCGAGTGTGTGGTCAATAGCCGGATAGCCTGTTTTCTCTTTGAGGCCGCTTGAGTTTAGTTTGCTAAACTGGCCTAACGAGCAGTACCCCGCCTTCAGGATAGGAGGTTGCAGCCATAGGCTAACCCGCTTGAAGTCTTGAGATCGGATGTGTCATATTAATGCACGACCGAAGCACAAAAATAAGATCAATTTTTGTATTGGCACCAAATGACTTGATTTAGTTCGGGTGTAAAGTTTTTACTGAAGTTTTTGGTTTTCCAAGCCTATTGCACTTTTAAACTATTTGTGTGTTTCCAGCATAAGTCTTGCTGTGCAACGCCGGACACCTTTAGAGATTCGACAAAAACACTCTCGGATATTGCTATATATGCACCGGTTTCGAATTGTGTCTTCGGTCAATAGTTGGGTTGCCCGGCTCCTGTGCTTGCCTCCTACGCTTCACTTTGTTCGGCTAGGTGTGCAAAGGGAGAACCACTGCGATTGCGCTTCCACCTCGAATGGTTAAGCACCTCAGTGGAGAAAGCCGAAAACTGGCTGTCACAATGGGCGTAAACTGGTCAGCGATCCGATGACGGTGTCAAACTATAGATCGATACCG
The DNA here is from genome assembly GCF_003073215.2 of Triticum urartu. Classification (NCBI taxonomy): domain Eukaryota; kingdom Viridiplantae; phylum Streptophyta; class Magnoliopsida; order Poales; family Poaceae; genus Triticum; species Triticum urartu. Next base: position 633,716,713 of record NC_053023.1, read on the forward strand.
ATTACCCCGTGTTAAAGATGGGCCTTTCATAACATTAGCCGAAGTGTTAATGGCTAGACTTCGGTCGGTGCCGAACACTAATCGGGGGCTCGTAGCTAGCTTCCCCAGTTTAAAGCTCCTATGACTAAGTGAAAGTTATAAAGCCCGCATATCTAATTGCCTGGTTTCCTCTAACACAACCGGCTTCGGGCACCGAGACGTCGGCTAAGGGTTGTCTTGTTACTACAGAAACATCCTGCATAGTATCTACAAAGGGGTAGAAGCCGGCGATGGGCCTCTTTCAACTGATAAACAATCGCAACAGTGTCAAAATAAACATATATCATCAGTGTTTGTATTCAGTATACAAGCGTTGCCTTCCGTAATTATTGTTATAAATCCATAAATATGCATTAATTTGACTTAAGATTTTGGCCAAGCTGGGTTGCCTGGCTCTTGTGCTTACCCCTACGTTCTCGATTGTTCGGCTAGGCAGTAACGGGAGCACCTTTGTGATTGTTACTACCGGGTCATCCGAGTTAGTACCTCAGACTGCAGGGGTGGAGCTAGAAAATTTGGCCATTGGGTTCACTCCATGACTTGTTGTGAGAACTTGGTACTAATATGTGACATGCAAAATCTAATTTTAAATTATCCTACAACAAAATTATTGCACCCCAAAAAATATAATGAATAAAAAAATGGTGCATTAAAAACTAAAAAGTGCAAGACATACTGGTTCAATAAAATTATAAAATCACGTATTTACATACTATAAATAGAGTAGTATGAAATAACTTTGTAGCTCCAGCTGTAGCTTATATCTTCCTAGAACATTGGAAAAATGGCAAGTTAGTTTGACAAGTTTGGAATAAATACTATCAAGCAAAAGAATTTTGTAAAGGCACTCACATTTTAGAGTGTCCCCTTCCGATCTTTCATCGCCTTAAAAAGATTAAACACTGCATTATTAGTAATGGTAGAAAATTTATCTTTCTCGACATAGACAATCACTCATGAACTGATCACCCATTTTGTAGCACAACTTTTCTTTTGACAACATCTCGGTAATGTTGAAGTTGCCAATCAATAACATAATTAAGACACTCAATTCGGTAATGTTGAAAGTTCTGTCTTATTGTTTTTTTGGCCACCACCATATTCATCAAACAAATCTCGATTAAATCTCCGTTGATTATCTCCAATCTCCCTTTGTGGGTAATCAAAATTAAACGGTGGCCTGTAAGGTCCCTGTTGAATATCTGCGCCGAATCTCATCTTGCTTCTTTGGATTTCTTGTGTACTTTGAAATTATCTTCCGATCAGCCGGATCATACATAAGGCAACTCATTTTAGTTAATTTATGTATGAATAGTAGCCTTCAGAAGACTAGCTGCGGGGACATTTGATGCACTTAGCCTATGTCTTATGGGTGACCTTGATATGCCTGCATCATTATCTGGATCTAGTGACCGAGATTTCTTCGAAAATACCGATCCATAGCCTAGAACAATCAAAGTCCCTGGAGAATAACAAATCAAAAAATTAGGGCAAAAAAATCACTATCGTACAAGGCTATTAGACTAAATAGAACATACATAAGAGAGAGGGAGAAGATGAGGAAATGTAATCTAATTACCTCAAATTTTGGGGTACAATTGTTGCCGCTGTCGATCTGGCTGTGGCCGGTAGAGGCGGCCTCGCGGCGAGGCACTAGGAACACGAACAGACGAAGGAGAGATCAGATGCGAATTGGAAAAGGGAAAGACGATGAGGCGTACGGGCGTGCGGCTGCATAGGTAACAAATCACGGTGATTGTGTTAAAAAATCACGGTGATTAATTACGGCAAGGAGTCAAGGACCTCTCGTGGGCTGTTCACTTTTGGCCCTTTTACTTAGTCGCTAACGTGACAACCTTTCATTGATGGGGTCAGTCACAAGTTTTTAATGGGTTCACATCAAGTAAACATGCACGTACGGAGCAAAATCTGTTGGGTTCAGTTGAACCCAATGCTTGTATGTTGGCTCCGCCGCTGTCAGACTGGGTGAAGCCGAAAGCTAGCGATCTTAAAGGATATAATTGGTTGGCAATGACGGAAGTGAAAATTTATGTTCACTAAAGACCACATAGTTCGGGAACTTTGCCCAAACTAAATCCTCAATATTTTTCTCCCTCATTGATCGGAGGTGAGGTTTCATGATCATGGTCGGCATGACAACCCAAAGAAAGGAACCGATAGAGAGACTATTTTCTTTGGAAGAAGTTTTTTTACATTACATAGTAATATAACATTCTCTCCGCATACCTTTGTTTATAAAACTGTATGGCCGATTACCTTGTTTGTCGTAAATCTTTGCCCTCATAAAGGCTTTATAAAGTGCGACAAACACTGCCCGGCTACTGGCCAAGGAGGTTGAAGCCGATGGTCGGTCAACAAAGTTTTGTACAATGTGGATCCGAGCATTAATAATGTAGAGTACATGGATATGTAGAATCATTACACATAATTTGTGATTTTACTCCGGATATCGATCCTTAATTTGGCCACCCGTGCCCACATTAAGGCTCGGGGGCTACTGGGCTTCGGGCTTATCATTTACTAGTATTAAAGGGGCACATTGATCCCCTGATTTGGTGTTGCCACCCGACCAGTATCTCAGGGGCTACTGCATTGCCTATTCAATACGGAAATTTCAAAGTGCTCAGTGTTCAGCTTGACCGAACTATGGGCAAACGTGTCTTCGAACAACAATAGGTACCATCTGGGACTTAGCTGGCATCAAGCTAATATATTACAGCGACTTCTCAAAACCCTCTCTCAATGGCCCGTTCGCCGATCACTATATCCTCTAATATATTACACCATGTTTCTATTCCTAAGTATGTTGCCGAGCTGGGAATTGATCCTCAGGCCGATTTCACGAATCGACCCGAGTCTCCGGGGCTACTGGGGTCAGCGTTTGATTTTATCCTTCAGGTGCATCCCCAATATTAGGCCAACATGCACCTTGAGGGCTACTAGCTATACATCCCGGCAGAGAATACATTGCACAAATTGGAATTAAATTCATATAAATTAGCCCATGGCCGAGGTGGTGCACCACCTCGGATACAGTCCGATGTTGGAGCCGGATACGGTCCGGCGTTGGTGCTCGACTGCAAAAGATACCTCAGAAGCAGTCCCGCATAAAGCTCGGTTGCAAGTGGTTGGCTCCATAGAGGGCATCTCCAGCATTAAGCTCGGTTCTACCCTTTTAACTTTTTCAAGACTGAGGTAATCTATGACATTTCGGATACAGTCCGGCATTAGAGCTCGGATACATTCCGACGTTGGAGCTCGGAAGCGGTCCGGCGTTGGTGCTTGGCTGCAAAAGATATCTCGGATGTAGTGTGGCGTTGGAGCTCGGACGCAAGAGGACACTGCCGCACGGGAACAACTTCAAACCCGAGGTGTGGCGTAAAAAAATAACAAGGCATTGCTAAAGGCCGAAAACTTAAAGGGGCTCCTTGGATACCCAATGTGTAGACTCTTCAAATTCACTTTGGCGATCCTCAAGATCGAAGATGAGAAGATTTGTTGAACCAGATTTCAAGACCTACGACCAAAGATGAAGAATAGTTCAGAAAAATCGAGGAGCATCCCCAACTTGAAGACCAGTTCGGGGGGCTAGTGACGGTGTCCTGGACTAGGGGGTTCTCACCACGTCGTCTCCCGACAAGATGGATCGGGCCAAGGATCCCCATGAAGGTTCACTTATGGGCCACTTCGGGCAGCCCATGCCGCATACAAGGAGGATTCCATAAGACTTGGTGCCCAAGACAAGGACTCCTCTAAATCCTAGGCCTCTGGTGTGTTATATAAACTGAGGCTAGGCTAGTCAATAGAACATCTCATATTCATTACTACAATCTCATGATAGATACCTATACTATGTACTATCCTCGTATCAATACAATCAAAAGCAGGACGTAGGGTATTATCTCTGCAAGAGAGCCCAAACCTGGGTAAAATCCTGTGTCCATGTTACCATCGCTCCAAGACGCCTAGCTTAGGACCCCTACTACGAGATATGCCGGATATAGAACCGACAATAATCTATGCATAGGGATTGATGCACGTTTTTGTCCTTGTATCTCCGGTAGGAATCTCGGGGCACTATTTGAGGTTCTTTGTGTTGGATTGAATATTATGAATCTGAAGTTGTTTGATGCATATCGTATAATTGACCCACGGATACTTGTGGTTACATTGGAGTATCTAGGTGACATTAGGGTTGATTGATGTGTATCATATGGTGTTATTTTACTACGAACTCTAGGGCTGTTTGTGACACTTATAGGAATAGCTTAATGGATTTATCAAAAATAATAACTTTGAGGCGGTTTTGTACCCTACAAGCAATTTCATCTTATGTTCTCCGCGATAAGAACTTTGGAGTGATTCTTTGTCGCACGTTGAGGGATGATGTCGCTTGAAGCTACGTCGGTATTTCCCCAAAGAGGAAGGGATGTTGCAGCACAACGACGATAGGTATTTCCCTCAGATATGAAACCAAGTTTATCGAACTAGTAGGAGAACCAAGCAACACAACATAAACAACACCTGCACACAAATAACAAGTACTTGCAACTCGACGTGTAAAAGGGGTTATCAATCCCTTTCGGGTAACAGTGCCAGAAATTAGCAAAGGACACGAGAGAGTTGTAAATGTTGATAGATCGAACACCAAATAAAATAAATTGCATAAAGGTATTTTTGTATTTTTGGTTTAGTAGATCTTAACATAAAAGGCAAATAAAATAGATCACGAAGGCAAATAATATGAGAAATAGACCCGGGGGCCGTAGGTTTCACTAGTGGCTTCTCTCGCGAAAAATAGCAAACGGTGGGTAAAAAAATTAGCATTGGGCAATTTATAGAACTTCAAATACTCATGACGATATTCAGGCAATGATCATTATATTGGCATCACGTCCAAGATTACTAGACCGACTCCTGCCTGCATCTACTACTATTACTTCACACATCGACCGCTATCCAACATGCATCTAGTGTATTAAGTTCATGGAGAAACGGAGGAATGCAATAAGAACGATGACATGATGTAGACAAGATCTATCTATGTAGAGATAGACCCCATCATTTTATCCTTAGTAGCAACGATACATACGTGTCGGTTCCCTTTCTGTCACTGGGATCAAGCACGGTAAGATCGAACCCACTACAAAGCACATCTTCCCATTGCAAGATAAATAGATCAAGTTGGACAAACTAAACCCAAATATCGGAGAAGAAATACGAGGCTATAAGAAATCATGCATATAAGAGATCAAAGAAACTCAAATAACTATCATGGATAAAAAAGAGATATATCTGATCATAAACTCAAAGTTCATCGGATCCCAACAAACACACCGCAAAACAATTACATCATATGGATCTCCAAGAGACCATTGTATTGAGAATCAAATGAGAGAGAGGAAGCCATCTAACAACTAACTATGGACCCGAAGGTCTACAAAGAACTACTCACACATCATCGGAGAGGCACCAATGGAAGTGGTGAACCCCTCCGTGATGGTGTCTAGATTGGATCTGGTGGTTCTGAACTCTGCGGCGGCTAGAATTGATTTTCATCGACTCCCATAGGGTTTCTCGAATATTGGGGTATTTATAGAGCAAAGAGGCGGTCCGGGGGCACCCTAGGTGGGCACAACCCACCAGGGCGCACCTAGGCCTCTAGGCACGCCCTGGTGGGTTGTGCTCCCCTCGGAGCACCCCAGGCGCCGCCTTGGCCCATTGGGTGTCTTCTGGTCCATAAAAAATCTCCGTAAAGTTTCATTGCGTTTGGACTCCGTTTGGTATTGATTTTATGCGATGTAAAAAACATGCAAAAAGCATCAACTGGCACTTGGCACTATGGTAATAGGTTAGCACCAAAAAATGATATAAAATGATTATAAAACATCCAAGACTGATAATATAACAGTACGAAACAATCAAAAATTATAGATACATTGGAGATGTATCAAGGGATTGCCATATGATTTAATTATGTTATCATTGTTGAGAGACTTTGCACTAGTGAAAGTATGAACCCTAGGCCTTGTTTCCTAGCATTGCAATACCATTTTTGCTCATTTTTACTACTTTCTACCATGCTGTTTTTATATTTTCAGATTACAAAAACATATATCCACCATCCATATTACACTTGTATCATCATCTCTTCGCCGAACTAGTGAACCTATACAATTTACCATTGTATTCGGTGTGTTGGGGACACAAGAGACTCTTTGTTATTTGATTACATTGTTGTTTGAGAGAGACCATCTTCATCCTACGCCTCCCACATATTGATAAACCTTAGGTCATCAACTTGAGGGAAAATTGCTACTGTCCTACACAACTTCATGCTTGGAGGCCCAACACGAGTCTATAAGAAGAAAGGTCGCGTAGTAGACATCAAGCTCTTTTCTGGCGCCGTTGCCGGGGAGGTGAGTGCTCGAAGGTATATCTTTAGATCTTGAAATTGAACATTTTAGTTTATTGGTTTATCACTTGTTTAGTTTATAAAAGAAATTTACAAAAAAATGGAATTGAGGTTGCCTCATATGCTTCATCTTTTTATGTCTTTCATGAAAATGATAGAAAGGAAAATATTGCTCAAGTGTTAGAAGAAGAAGTCAATAAAATGTTTGGCCCTAAATCTTTGAATGATGAACATGATTGCAATGTTGTTAGTGTGCTTGCTATGAATCTTCATAATACTAATGATGATTGCACTAGTCATGATAAAGAAGTTTCTTATAAGCTTGTCAATTTTTGTGGAGTGAATAGAGTTTGTGAAGACATGCCTTATAGGGATGATAGATTTTGTAGGAAGCATACACATGATGAAACCAACCGGTGGCTTAAGGTGATAGATAAATTTGCTACAAAATTATGCTCTGTTCATGCCATTACTTGTGAACTTTGCAATAGAGTTGGTTGATATGTCTCCAATGTATCTATAATTTTTGATTGTTCAATGCTATTATATTACCAACCTCGGATGTTTTATATGCATTTATATGCTATTTTATATGATTTTTGGGACTAACCTATTAACCTAGAGCCCAGTGCCAGTTTTTGTTTTTTTTCCTTGTTTTAGAGTATCGCAGAAAAGGAAAATCAAACGGAGTCCAATTGACCTGTAACTTCACGGAACTTATTTTTGGACCAAAAGAAGTCCACCGAGTATCGGAGATGGACCGGGAGAGTCCCGGGCTGTCCACGAGGGTGGGGGGTGCGCCCATCCCCTGGGCGCGCCCCCTGCCTCGTGGACAGCCTGAAGGTCTACCGACGTACTTCTTCCTCCCATATATACCCATATACCCTAAAAACTTCGGGGAGCACAATAGATCGGGAGTTCCGCTGCCAGAAGCCTCCATAGCCACCGAAACTAATCTAGACCCGTTCCGGCACCCTGCCAGAGGAGGAATTCCTCTCCGGTGGCCATCTTCATCATCCCGGTGCTCTCCATGACAAGGATGGAGTAGTTATCCCTCGGGGCTGAGGGTATGTACCAGTAGCTATGTGTTAGATCTCTCTCTCGTGTTCTTGAGGTGGTACGATCTTGATGTATCGCGAGCTTTGCTGTTATATTTGGATCTTATGATGTTTCTCCCCCTCTACTCTCTTGTAGGATTGAGTTTTCCCTTTGAAGTTATCTTATCAGATTGAGTCTTTAAGGATTTGAGAACACTTGATGTATGTCTTGAGTGGGATACCCGTGGTGACAATGGGGTATTCTATTGATCCACTTGATGTATGTTTTGGTGATCAACTTGCGGGTTCCGCCCATGAACCTATGCATAGGGGTTGGCACACGTTTTCGTCTTGACTCTCTGGTAGAAACATTGGGGCACTCTTTGAAGTACTTTGTGTTGGTTGAATAGATGAATCTGAGATTGTGTGATGCATATCGTATAATCATACCCATGGATACTTGAGGCGACATTGGAGTATCTAGGTGACATTAGGGTTTTGGTTGATTTGTGTCTTAAGGTGTTATTTTACTACGAACTCTAGGGTTGTTTGTGACTCTTATAGGAATAGCCTACTGGATTGATCGGAAATAATAACTTTGAGGTGGTTGCGTACCCTACCATAATCTCTTCGTTTGTTCTCCGCTATTAGTGACTTTGGAGTGACTCTTTGTTGCATGTTGAGGGATAGTTATGTGATCCAATTATGTTATTATTGTTGGGAGGACTTGCACTAGTGAAAGTATGAACCCTAGGCCTTGTTTCAACGCATTGCAATACCGTTTATGCTCACTATTATCGTTAGTTACCTTGCTGTTTTTATATTTTCAGATTACAAAAACCATTATCTACTATCCATATTGCACTTGTATCACCATCTCGTCGCCGAACTAGTGCACCTATACAATTTACCATTGTATTGGGTGTGTTGGGGACACAAGAGACTCTTTGTTATTTGGTTGCAGGGTTGCTTGAGAGAGACCATCTTCATCCTACGCCTCCTACGGATTGATAAACCTTAGGTCATCCTCTTGAGGGAAATTTGCTACTGTCCTACAAACCTCTGCACTTGGAGGCCCAACAGCGTCTACAAGAAGAAGGTTGTGTAGTAGACATCAAGCTCTTTTCTGGCGCTGTTGCCGGGGAGGTTAGCACTTGAAGGTATATCTTTAGATCTTGCAATCAAATCTTTTTGTTTCTTGTTTAAGCACTAGTTTAGTTTATAAAAGAAAACTACAAAAAAATGGAATTGAGTTTGTCTCATACTCTTCATCTTTTTAATATCTTTCGTAAGTATGATGAAAAGGAAAACTGTGCTCAAGTGCTAGAAGAAGAAGTCTATAAAATGTTTGGCACTAAATCTTTGAATGATGAGCATGATTGCAATGTTGTTAGTATGAACTCCTTGAATATCCATAGTACTAATGATGATTGCACTAGTTATGATGAAAATGTCTCCTATAAACATGTCAATTTTTGTGGAGTGCATTGGGTTTGCAAGTACAGACCAAATAGGGAAGATAGATATTGCAAGAGGCATAAGCATTTAGAAACGAAATTGTTGCTAGAAAGACTAGAAGTTTGTGCTGAAAATTTAAATTTTCTTAGCCGTACTTGTGAACTTTGCAATGAACATGATCATTTCAGTACCCAATGCAAATTGTTTCATGATCGTATCATGTCCAAAAATTGTGATGACTTGATTTCCCTTGCACATCATAATGAACTTAGTTTGCTCTTGGGTTATGAAGAAATGAAACGTATAACTAAGGTTATTCCATAATTTGCCCTTGATAGAGTTCTTCATTTTGATCTAGAGGAAATTAATATGTATTGTGCGGTGAATTGTATTGAAAATCCTTATATTGCCAATTACTTAAAGAAAAGAAAACAAATAGAAGAGGAAGATAATACTAATGAAAGGGAAGAGACCTCCCAATATCCTCTTATTATTTCTTATGATGAATCAGGTAACGAGGAGGATACTTCTATTCAACCAATCTCATTAATAAGGAGCTCCAAAAAGAGGATTGAACCCACACATGATGCGGTGAAGAAGAAGAAAAGAAAAAGGAAGAGAGGTAAAAAGATATCTCTCCCAAATAATGCTGCTCCTATTATTGTTGTGCCTCATGAAAATATAATTGTGGAAGATGATGCACTTGATGATGATCTCGTTATGCCTATTGCTTGTTGTGATGCTTATGATTGTGAAGATAATGATACTTCGTATGATCTTGAAAATCTTTTTGGCACTTGCTTGGAAGAATATGATAATTGCTATACTATTGGTGCTATCCATACTATTAATGATGAGAGTGATTATGCTTATGATATGAAAAGGCCCAAGCTTGGGGATGCTATGTTTCATGACGATGATGTTTTTGAGAATATATTTGCTGCAATTAATGTTTGTCCCAAGCTTGGGGATGCTACGTTTAATAAAGATGTTATTTTTAGTCTCCCAAGTTTTGATATGCAAATTTATAATGATAATAGCATGCCTCCTACTTATGATGATTATGTTGATGAAAGTGGGTTTGGAAGAGTGTCAACTTTATAAAGAAATGATCCCACTATTTTCGAGGATGTTAAATCTTATAATATTTATGAAAGTGGATTTGTAGAGGTCATGACTTTATTTAGTGAGGTATCCACTATTTCAGAAGAGGTTTCAATTGATTATGATGAGAACAAAGTTGCTACTTATGATGATTATTGTGATGAAACTTATGCTATAAAAAGTAGTGATGATTATATTTATAAAACCTTTCATGATTATGATTACCCTTTTCTGAACATTACTCTTTTAATGTGGAAACAATCTATAGCATTCAAGTCTCTTATGATACTCCCACTATCCCGAATGAGAAGAATTTTGCTTATATGGAGAGTAGTAAAATTTCTATGCAAGTAGATCATGAAAAGAATGATTTATGTGATGGTTATATTGTTTAATTCATTCATGATGCTACTCAAAATTATTATGAGGGAGGAATATATGCTTGTAGGAATTGCAATAATACTAAGTTTCCTCTCTATGTGCTTAAAATTTTAAAGTTATGCTTGTTTCGCCTCCCTATGCTAGTTGATTATTGCTCCCATAAGTTGTTTGCTCACAAAATCCCTATGCATAGGAAGTGGGTTAGACTTAAATGTTCTAGTCATATTCTTCATGATGCTCTCTTTATGTTTCAATTCTTATCTCTTATGTGAGCATCATTGGAATCATCATGCCTAGCTAGGGGCGTTAAACGATAGCGCTTGTTGGGAGGCAACCCAATTTTATTTTAGATCCTTGCTTTTTATTACTGTTTAGTAATAAATAATCAATCTATCCTCTGTTTAGATGTGGTTTTATGCTTTTAATTAGTGTTTGTGCCAAGTAGAACCTTTGGGAAGACTTGGGGAAACTCTTTGAGATCTTGCTGTAAAAAACAGAAACTTTAGCGCTCACGAGATTAGCTGCTATTTTTTATTGGAGAGTCCTATTTATTTAATTATTTTTTAAGATTATTAATATATAAATTTCTCACGTCCATAAATTTATTTTAGAATTTTTGGGGTTCCAAACTATACGTTTGATCCAGATTACTACAGACTGTTCTGTTTTTAACAGATTCTGTTTTCTATGTGTTGTTTACTTATTTTGATGAATCTATGGCTAGTAAAAGAGTTTATAAACCATAGAGAAGTTGTAATATAGTAGTTTTAACACCAATATAAATCAATAATGAGTTCATTACAGTACCTTGAAGTGGTGTTTTGTTTTCTTTCACTAACGGAGCTTACGAGTTTTCTGTTAAGTTTTGTGTTGTGAAGTTTTCAAGTTTTGGGTAAAGATTCGATGGACTATGGAATAAGGAGTGGCAAGAGCCTAAGCTTGGGGATGACCAAGGAACCCCAAGGTAAAATTCAAGGACAACCAAAAGCCTAAGCTTGGGGATGCCCCAGAAGGCATCCCCTCTTTCGTCTTCGTTCATCGGTAACTTTACTTGGAGCTATATTTTTATTCGCCACATGATATGTGTTTTGCTTGGAGCGTCATTTTATTTAATTTTGTTTTGATTGCTTTTTGAATAAAATATCAAGATATGGAATTATTAAATGTTAGAGAGTCTTCACATAGTTGCATAATTATTCGACTACTCATTGATCTTCACTTATATCTTTCGGAGTAGTTTGTCATTTTCTCTAGTGCTTCACTTATATCTTTTTAGAGCACGGTGGTAGTTTTATTTTGAAGAAATAATTGATCTCTCATGCTTCACTTATATTATTTTGAGAGTCATTAGAACAGCATGGTAATTTGCTTTGGTTATGAATTTAGTCCTAATATGATGGGCATCCAAGAGGGATATAATAAAAACTTTCATATGAAGTGTATTGAATACTAAGAGAAGTTTGATACTTGATAATTGTTTTGAGATTTGGAGATGGTGATATTAGAGTCGTGCTAGTTGAGTAGTTGTGAATTTGAGAAATGCTTGTGTTGAAGTTTGTGATTCTCGTAACATGCACGTATGGTGAACCGTTATGTTAAGAAGTTGGAGCATGATGTATTTATTGATTGTCCTCCTTATGAGTGGCGGTCGGGGATGAGCGATGGTCTTTTCCTACCAATCTATCCCCCTAGGAGCATGCGCGTAGTACTTTGCTTCGATAAGTATGTGAGTATGTGAGTATGTGAGTTCTTTATGAGTGATGTTGAGTCCATGGATTATACGCACTCTCACCCTTCCACCATTGCTAGCCTCTCTAATACCGCGCACCTTTCGCCGGTATCATATACCCACCATATACCTTCCTCAAAACAGCCACCATACCTACCTATTATGGCATTTCCATAGCCATTCTGAGATATATTGCCATGCAACTTTCCACCGTTCCGTTTACTATGACATGCTCCATCAATGTCATATTGCTTTGCATGATCATGTAGTTGACATTTTAGTTGTGGCAAAGCCACCGTTCATAATTCTTTCATATACCTTCCTCAAAATAGCCACCATACCTACCTATTATGGCATTTCCATAGCCATTCCGAGATATATTGCCATGCAACTCTCCACCGTTCCGTTTACTATGACACGCTCCATCATTGTCATATTGCTTTGCATGATCATGTAGTTGACATTTTAGTTGTGGCAAAGCCACCGTTCATAATTCTTTCATACTTGTCACTCATGAGTCATTGCAAATCCCGGTACACCACCGGAGGCATTCATATAGAGTCATACTTTGTTCTAGTATCGAGTTTTAATCATTGAGTTGTAAACAAATAGAAGTGTGATGATCATCATTAATAGATCATTGTACCAAAAAAAGGCCAAAAAAAGAGAAAGGCCAAATAAAAAAAAGGAAAGGCCAAATAAAAAACAAAAAAACAAAAAAAATAAAAGGGACAATGCTACTATCCTTTTTTTCCACACGTGTGCTTCAAAGTAGCACCATGATCTTCATGATAGAGAGTCTCTTGTTTTGTCACTTTCATATACTAGTGGGAAATTTTCATTATAGAACTTGGCTTGTATATTCCAACAATGGGCTTCCTCAAATGCCCTAGGTCTTCGTGAGCAAGCAAGTTGGATGCACACCCACTTAGTTCCTTTTGTTGAGCTTTCATATACTTATAACTCTAGTGCATCCGTTGCATGGCAATCCCTACTCACTCTCATTGATATCTATTGATGGGCATCTCCATAGCCCGTTGATACGCCTAGTTGATGTGAGACTATCTTCTCCCTTTTTGTCTTCTCCACAACCACCCTTCTATTCCACCTATAGTGATATGTCCATGTCTCACGCTCATGTATTGCGTGAAGATTGAAAAAGTTTGAGAACATCAAAAGTATGAAACAATTGCTTGGCTTGTCATCGGGGTTGTGCATGATTTAAATATGTTGTGTGGTGAAGATGGAGCATAGCCAGACTATATGATTTTGTAGGGATAGCTTTCTTTGGCCATGTTATTTTGAGAAGACATGATTGCTTTGTTAGTATGCTTGAAGTATTATTATTTTTATGTCAATATTAAACTTTCGTCTTGAATCTTATGGATCTGAATATTCTTGCCACAATAAAGAGAATTACATGGATAAATATGTTAGGTAGCATTCCACATCAAAAATTCTGTTTTTATCATTTACCTACTCGAGGACGAGCAGGAATTAAGCTTGGGGATGCTGATACGTCTCCAATGTATCTATAATTTTTGATTGTTCCATGCTATTATATTATCAACCTTGGATGTTTTATATGCATTTATATGCTATTTTATATGGTTTTTGGGACTAACCTATTAACCTAGAGCCTAGTGCCAGTTTCTGTTTTTTCCTTGTTTTAGAGATCGCAGAAAAGGAAAATCAAACGGAGTCCAATTAACCTACAACTACACGAAACTTATTTTTGGACCAAAAGAAGCCCACCGAGTATCGGAGATGGACCAGGAGAGTCCCGGGCTGCCCACGAGGGTGGGGGGCACGCCCCCGTGCCTCGTGGACAGCCCGGAGGTCCACCGACGTACTTCTTCCTCCTATATATACCCATATACCCTAAAAACTTCGGGGAGCACAATAGACCGGGAGTTCCGCCGCCAGAAGCCTCCGTAGCCACCAAAAACCAATCTAGACCTGTTCCGGCACCCTACCGGAGGGGGAATCCCTCTCCGGTGGCCATCTTCATCATCCCAGTGCTCTCCATGATGAGGAGGGAGTAGTTCTCCCTCGGTGCTGAGGGTATGTACCAGTAGCTATGTGTTTGATCTCTCTCTCTCTCTCGTGTTCTTGAGGTGGTACGATCTTGATGTATCGCGAGCTTTGCTATTATATTTGGATCTTATGATGTTTCTCCCCATCTACTCTCTTGTAATGGATTGAGTTTTCCCTTTGAAGTTATCTTATCAGATTGAGTCTTTAAGGATTTGAGAACACTTGATGTATATCTTGCGTGGGATACGTGTGGTGACAATGGGGTATTTTATTGATCCAGTTGATGTATGTTTTGGTGATCAAATTGCGGGTTCTGCCCATGAACCTATGCATAGGGGTTGGCACACGTTTTCGTCTTGAGTCTCCGGTAGAAACTTTGGGGCACTCTTTGAAGTACTTTGTGTTGGTTGAATAGATGAATCTGAGATTGTGTGATGCATATCGTATAATCATACCCACGGATACTTGAGGTGACGTTGGAGTATCTATGTGAAATTAGGGTTTTGGTTGATTTTGTGTCTTAAGGTGTTATTTTACTACGAACTCTAGGGATGTTTGTGACACTTATAGGTATAGCCCAATGGATTGATCGGAAAGAATAACTTTGAGGTGGTTTCGTGCCCTACCATAATCTCTTCGTTCGTTCTCCGCTATTAGTGACTTTGGAGTGACTCTTTGTTGCATGTTGAGGGATAGTTATGTTATCCAATTATGTTGCAGAAGGTTTTGTCAATCCTAAAGGTGTTAACAAAGTGTGCAGGCTCCAGCGATCCATCTATGGGCTGGTGCAAGTATCTCGGAGTTGGAATATACACTTTGATGAATTGATCAAAGCATATAGTTTTATACAGACTTGCGGTGAAGCCTGTATTTACAAGAAAGTGAGTGGGAGCACTACAGCCTTTCTAATAAGTATATGTGAATGACATATTGTTGATCGAAAATGATGTATAATTTTCTGGAAAGCATAAAGGAGAATTTGAAAGGAGTTTTTCAAAGAAAGAATTACCTGTAAAGCTCCTTACATATTGGGCATCAAGATCTATAAAGATAGATCAAGACGCTTGATAAGACTTTCGATGAATACATACCTTGATAAGATTTTGAAGGAGTTCAAAATGGATCAGTCAAAGAAGGAGTTCTTGCCTGAGTTGTAAGGTGTGAAATTGAGTAAAGACTCAAAACTTGGCCACGGCAGAAAATAGAAAGAGAATGAAAATTCATTCCCTATGCCGCAGTCATAGGTTCTATAAAGTATGCTATGCTGTGTACCAGACCTATTGTATACCTTAGCATGATTTTGGCAAGGGAGTACAATAGTGATCTAGGAGTAGATCACTGGACAGCGGTCAAAATTATCCTTAGAGGACTAAGGAAATATTTCTCGGTTATGGAGGTGATAAAATAGTTCGTCCTAAAGAGTAACGTCGATGCAATCTTTTTACACCAATCTAGATGACTCTAAGTCTCGATTAGATACATATTGAAAGTGGGAGCAATTAGCTAGAGTAGCTCCGTGCAGAGTATTGTAGACATAGAAATTTGCAAAATACATACAGATCTGAATGTTGCAGACCCGTAGACTAAACTTCTCTCACAAGCAAAACATGATCACTCTTTAGTTGTTAATCGCATAGCGATTTGAACTAGATTATTGACTCTAGCAAACCCTTTGGGTATTAGTCACATGAAGTTGTGAACTAATCACATAAAGATGTGAACTATTGGTGTGAAATCACATGACGATGTGAACTAGATTATGGACTCTAGTGCAAGTGGGAGACTGAAGGAAATATGCCCTAGAGGCAATAATAAAGTTGTTATTTTTATTTCCTTATATCTGCTAGAATTGTATTAACCGGAAACTTAGTACATGTGTGAATACATAGACAAATAGAGTGTCCCTAGTATGCCTCTACTTGACTAGCTCGTTAATCAAAGATGGTTACGTTTCCTAGCCATGGACATGTGTTGTCATTTGATGAATGGGATCACATCATTAGTGAATGATGTGGTGGACTAGACCCATCCGTTAGCTTAGCACTATGATCGTTTAGTTTATTGTTATTGCTTTCTTCATGACTTATACGTGTTCCTATGACTATGAGATTATGCAACTCCCGAATACCGGAGGAACACTTCGTGTGCTAGCAAACGTCACAAACATAACTGGGTGATTATAAAGATGCTCTACAGGTATGTTCGATGGTGTTTGTTGAGTTGGCATAGATCGAGATTAGCATTTTTCACTCAGATTGTCGGAGAGGTATCTCTGGGCCCTCTCGGTAATGCACATCACTATAAGCCTTGCAAGCAATTTGAATAATGAGTTAGTTGCGGGATGATGCATTACACAATGAGTAAAGACTTGCTGGTGACGAGATTGAACTAGGTATGATCATACGGACAATCGAATCTCGTGCAAGTAACATACCAATGACAAAGGGAACAACGCATGTTGTTATGCGGTTTGACCAATAAAGATCTTCGTAGAATATGTAGGAGCCAATATGAGCATCCAGGTTCCGTTATTGGTTATTGACCGGAGATGTGTCTCGGTCATGTCTACATAGTTCTCGAACCCGTAGGGTCCTCACGCTTAACGTTCGATGATGATTTGTATTATGAGTTATGTGATTTGATGAACAAAGTTTATTCGGAGTCCCGAATGAGATCACGGACATGACGAGGAGTCTCGAAATGGTCGAGAGGTAAAGATTCATATATTGGAAGGCTATATTCGGACATAGGAAAGGTTCCGAGTGATTCGGGTATTTTTCGAAGAACCGGGGAGTTACGGGTATTCACCGGGGGAATTATTGGGCCTTATTGGGCTTTATTGGAAAGGAGAGAAGGGCCGCAAGGGGAGGCAGTGCCCCCCCATGGGCTGGTCTGAATTGGACTAGGAGGGGGCGGCGCCCCCCTCTTTCCTTCTCCCTCTCCCTCTCCTTCCTTCTTCTCCTACTTGGACTAGGAGACGGGGAAACCTACTCCTACTAGGAGTAGGAATCCCCCCTTGGTGCGCCCCTTGATATCGGCCCTCCTCCTCCTCCCATCCTTTATATACAGGGGAGGGGGGCACCCCATAGACACACAAGTTGATCTTTTAGCCTTGTGCAGTGCCCCCCTCCATAGATTTCCACCTCAGTCATATTGTCGTCGTCCTTAGGCGAAGCCCTGCGTTGGTAACTTCATCATCACTGTCACCACGCCGTCGTGCTGATGAAACTCTCCCTCGGCCTCAGCTGGATCTAGAGTTCGAGGCACATCACCGATCTGAATGTGTGCAGATCGCGGACGTGTCGTGCGTTCGGTACTTGATCAGTTGGATCGCGAAGACGTTCGACTACATCAACTGCGTTACTTAAAGCTTCCGCTTTCGGTCTACGAGGGTACGTAGACACACTCTTCCCTCTCGTTGCTATGCATCTCCTAGATATATCTTGCATGATCATAGGATTTTTTTTGAAATACCGCGTTCCCCAACAGCTCCCCCCTAGGGCGCGCCCCCCGTACTTGTCGTTGCCTCGTGGCCCCCCCTGACTTGTTCCCGACGCCAACACCTCTTATAAATCCCCAAACCTCCAGAACAGAACCTAGATCAGGAGTTCCCCCGCCGCAAGCCTCTGTAGCCACGAAAAACCAATCGGGAGCCCGTTCCAGCACCCTATCGGAGGGGGAAACCATCGCCATCTTCATCATCTCAGTGCTCTCCATGACGAGGAGGGAGTAGTTCACCCTCGGGGATGAGGGTATGTACCAGTAGCTATGTGTTTGATCTCTCTCTCTCTCTCGTGTTATTGATTTGGCACGATCTTGATGTACCGCAAGCTTTGTTACTATAGTTGGATCTTATGATGTTTCTCCCCATCTACCTTCTTGTAATGGATTGAGTATTCCCTTTGAAGTTATCTTATTGGATTGAGTCTTTAAGGATTTGAGACACTTGATGTATGTCTTGCATGTGCTTATCTGTGGTGACAATGGGATATTCACGTGGTCTACTTGATGTCTGTTTTGGTGATCAACTTGCGGGTTCTGTGTGACCTTGTGAACTTATGGATAGGGGTTGGCACACGTTTTCGTGTTGAATCTCCGGTGGAAACTTTGGGGAACTCTTTGAAGTTTTTTGTGTTGGTTTGAATAGATGAATCTGAGATAGTGTGCTGCATATCGTATAATCAAACCCGTGGATACTTGTGGTGAAATAGGGGTATCTAGGTGACATTAGGGTTTTGGTTGATGTGTGTCTTAAGGTGTTATTTTAGTACGAACTCTAGGGCTGTTTTGTCACTTATAGGAATAGCCCAATAGATCGATCAGAAAGAATAACTTTGAGGTGGTTTCTAACCCTACAATAATCTCTTCGTTTATTCTCCGCTATTAGTGACTTTGGAGTGACTCTTTGTGACGCCCCGAGACCGATGCGCCAAGTGTCTTCCAGTTATTCGCTGACGTTGCCATGTCTTTCGCTTGCGTGTTGCATCTTGTCATGTCATCATGTGCATTGCATTCATCATTGCATCATGTCATCATGCCATCATGTCATTTCTTTTTCTTAACTCAACTAAATAAATGGCATAGATCTTCGATCCATTTAAACCGAGGGAATTC